>NW_026087888.1:0-26716 GCF_022539395.1 Myiozetetes cayanensis | reverse complement strand
CACTCTTCCACTGCTCCTCTGGACCTTCAAGTCAGGAGCTTTGGACAGCTGGAGACAATAACACCATTGACCATTGGCCCCTAGAGTTCCTCACTGGAAGGAATGTGATGTTCATGGTGCTGCATTCTTCTTCCTAGCCTGACATGAACTTGGGATAATCTTTTTTATGTTTACTCACAGTTTTCCACCTTCTTCTTTGCTGGTCTACAACTCCATGTTACAAATGTATACTATATATGCTACCATTTATGTATGTTAGATATTATTTCTTTATTCTCTTTGTTCTGCCTAAAACTATGGGAACAAGTTAAACTGTCAGCATCTGCATTCAGTTAATTAGGATTTTTAATAATTTGTCTGGTTTTAATATTTTAAGTCCTCTGGAAGAGCATCGGACAAGCCCAAAGACAAGAAGCCCAGGTCCTGGCCCTCTTCACAGTGAACCCTGTGTGTCAAAACAAAAAAGGGGGAGATGTGGGAACAAGTTAAGCCGTCAGCACCTTCATTCAGTTAATTAGGATCAAAAAGGAGTATTTTGGCCTTAACTGGTGTTTTTGATAAAGAGAGTGCTGTGTTCTCAAAGCAAAAACCACTTTGAATGGTCTGCATGATAGTGTGTGTTTTTCTCCCATGACTGAACACAGCCACCACATGATGCAAGGTGAATGTGTGGGATCAAGGCACTGGTTTAGGACGATCCTAGGAATTCCAGTTAACTAAAAGACAAACACCAGGTAGTGATTACAAAGGAACCCTAATGTAAGGGGAACACTGGAAAGATGGACGGACAAATCCTGAAATCTAACTCTGCTCATTTTCTCCTTCAGCACCCATAAAAACCAGTTTTGTCAAGCTCCAGATCCTTATTTCTAAAAGTGAACACTGATGAGTTGTCTGGGACTGATGAAAGCCCGGGGTTGATAGTCATCTCCTCTGCAGGTGTGTTCTTGTTGAGGCGCTATGTATACAGGTCAAGGAGTTACGTGAGGAAGTAAGTAGACTGAGCAGCATTCATGAAGATGAGAAAGAGATAGGATATTCTCAGAGACCCTACAGACTCAGGAGTCTCAGCTCCCCTCTACATTATAGATGCAGGTGGGCTTTGCACCATGTCTCACAAGAAATCCAAAAATCAATAGAAGAGGAAGACTGGAAACTGGCCACTCTCTGCATGAGGAGGAATGCTCTTGCTCCTTCTGAAGACTTGCCATTAACAAACAGGTTTAGTGCCCTCCAAGCTGAGAAGGAGCTGAATAAGGCTTCAAGCAAAGCAACTGAGTCGCTAGACCCTGTGCCAGACAAGATCACCCGGAGGAAGCGGCAAGTGATTGCTGTGGGTGAGTCCCTACTGTAGGGGACAAAAGCACCCATCTGCTGACCTGACCAGTTGTCCAGAGAGGTTTTTTGTCTGCCAGGGGCTCAAATCAGAGATGTCATGTAAAGACTGCCCAGGCTTGTCAACACATCCAACAATTACCCCCAGCTGGTCTTTCACGTGGGCACCAATGATACCAAAGGTAAGTTGAGAATCATCAAACACAATTTTAGAGCTCTGAGGATGTCGGTCAAGTGTCTGGGGGCCCAAGTAGTCTTCTCCTTGATCCTACCAATTAGGGAAAATGGTTAGAAGAGAACTAGATGCATTTACCAAGTAAATGACTGGCTACATCACTGGTGTTGCAAAAAGGGGGTTGGTTTCTATAATCATGGGACCCTGTTCACCAGTCAGCAACTGATTGGGGGAGATGGAATCCACCTCACAAAACAGGGTGCATATGTCTTTGCCAAAAGAATGGCCAACCTGGTAAAGCAAGCATTAAACTAGGAAAGGTGAGGGAAGGGAAGAGTTATAGTGACCATCCATGCAGCAAAATAAGACTTAAGTGGGGATACTTCAAGCAAGCACAAGCAACCAAAGATGAATCTACAAGACAGGACAAGGGGGCATCCCCTTGCCTCCCCACTAGGATCTTGACACACTCAAATACCTCTGTAAAGTGCCTGTACAGCAACATCCACAGTATGGGAAACCAGCAGGAGGAACTAGAGATCTGTGTGAAGTCACAGGGCTTCAATCTCATTGCAATTATGGAGGCATGGTGTGATGCCAAAATGGCACAGAATTAACTGCTCAAGAGACAAATTTTAAGCAGCAAGGTATTTCTTTCGAGCACTGTTGGGGATGCTAGCCAACTCGTGTTGGACAAACTAGCTCCAAAGTTCTCAGTGAAAAGTCAGGTAATTTATACAGTTTTCATGAGAGGTTACAACATCTTTACGTGCATATTCATTAGATTTCAACATCTAATCATCATATTCATAATAGACAGGGTTTAGGCAGAGTTTGAGACAGAGTCTTCTAGAATCGTCTTTTGGGGAGACTTTCGGTGGTCATTCCTGTTTCTTCAGGCTCATCTTGGGGGTCTTTTCCTCTTCTTTGTTCACAGGGGCTTGCAAAACCCCTCCTGACTAATTACTCCTTTATCTCCTCAGATGATGCTAATTTATGACTACTATATTGACTTTTCTGCTATCTTTACTAGAACAGAACAGAACAAACTATCTTTGCTATGTAGGCTGAGCTCTTGGAGCAAGGTACCATCTCTCTTTAGTTAATCCTTAGAAACCTGGTCCCTGTTTCTGCTATATTTTAACATAAATATCGCATTCCTGGGACCAAGGTACTGAAACCTTCCTCCTGGAACAAGATTCCGGCACCCTCTATGTTAACTCTTTAAATCCTTGTTTCAGGTGGGATAGCTCACATGACTGAAATGTCATCATGAAGGGTTACACACTGTTTAGGAGAGACAGACCAGGAAGGCACAATGGTGAAGTTGCCCTCTATATGAGACTACACTTGGAATGTATGGAGCTTTGTCTTGGGGTGGATGATGAGGGAGTTGAGAGCTTATGGGTTAGAATAAAATGGCAGACTATAAGGGTGATGTTGTGGGTGTTTGCTACAGGCCACCTGATCAGGAGGAGAAAGTGGAGGAGGCCTTCTACAGGCAGCTAGAAGAAACCTCACACTCACAGGTCCTGGTTCTTGTGGGGGACTTTAACTACCCTGACATCTGCTGGAGAAGCAACACAGCAAAGCACAAACAGTCAAGGAGGTTCCTGGAAAACATTGATGACAACTTTCTGTCACAGGTACTGGAGGATCCCACAAGGAATGGTGTGCTCCTTGACCTCATACTAACAAACAGGGAAGGCCTTGTTGGAGATAGGAAGGTTGGGGGCAACCTTGGCTGCAGTGACCATGACATTGTGGAGTTCAGTATCAGGTGAAGAGGAAAGAGGGCAGCAAGTAAGATTGTAACCATGGACTTCAGGAGAGCTAACTTTAACCTCTTCAGGGATCTTGGGAGAATCCCATGGGAACAGGCCCTGCAGGGAAGAGGGGTCCAAGAGACTTGGTTGATATTCAAGGATCACTTCCTCCAGGCTCAAGAACAATGCATCCTGATGAGCAATAATTGACCAAAGGGGGCAAGAGACCTGCAGGCAACACACAGGAGATGGAAGCAGGGTCAGACCACTTGGAGTAAATATAGAGAGGTTGTCAGAGTAAGTAAAAATGAGACAAGGAAGACCAAGGCCCATCTAGAATTAAATCTGTTCAAGGATGTCAAGGAGAACAAAAAGGGCTTCTTCAAATGCATCATTAACAAAAGGAAAACAAAGCATAATGTGGGCATGTTATTAAATCCAGGGGTGATCCTGGTGACAGAGGGCACAGAGAAGGCAGAGTTACTGAATGGCTTCTTTGTATTGGTCTTCACTGACAAGACCAGCCCTCAGGGTAAAGAAATGGTAGAAGGAAGACTCCCTTGGTCGAGGAGGATTGGGTCAGAGAACACCTAGGCAAACCTGACATCCAAAAGTCCATGGGCCTTGATGGGATGCATCCATGAGTGCTGAGAGAGCTGGCAGACACCATAGTGAGGTCATTCACCATCATCTTTGAAAGGTCGTGGAGATCAGGAGAGGTGTCTGAGGACTGGAATAAAGCAAATGTCACCCTGATCTTCAAAAAGGGCAAGAAGGAGGATCCAGGGAACTACCAGTCAGTCACGTTCACCTCAATCTCTGGAAAGATGATGGAGCACCTCATTCTGGAGGCAATCTCTATTCACATGGAAGACAAGAAGGTGATCAGGAATAGTCAGCATGAATTCACTAATGGGAAATCATGTTTAACCAACCTGATTTCCTTCTAAGATGAAACAACTACCTGGATGGATGAGGGGAGAGCAGTGGATATTGTCTACCTCGACTTCAGCAAGGTTTTTGACACTGTCTCTCACAACATCCTCATAGGCAAACTCAGGAAGTGTGGACTGGATGAGTAGACAGTGCGGTGGATCGAGAACTGGCTGAATGACAGATCCCAGAGGGTTGTGATGAGTGGCACAGGGTGTAGTTGGAGGCCTGTCACTAGTGGTTTCCCCCAAGGTTCAATACTGGGCCCAGTATTGATTAACTTGTACATCAATGACTTGGATGAGGGAGTAGATGCTTCCTCAGCAAGTTCACTGATGATACAAAGCTGGGAGGAGTGACCAATACCCCAGAGTGCTGTGCAGCCCTTCAGAAGGACCTTGACAAGTTGGAGAGATGGGCAGAGAGGAACCTTCTGAAATTCAACAAAGGCAAATTCAGGGTCCTGCACCTGGGGAGGAATAACCCTGGGCACCAATACAGACTGAGGACCAACCTACTGGAAAGCCACTTTGCAGAGAAGGACCTGGGGTCCTTGTGGACAAGCTGTCCATGAACCAGCAGTGTGCCCTTATGGACAAGAAGGCTGATAGTATCCTGGGGTGCATTAGGAAGAGCATTGCCAACAGGTCATGGGAGGTGATCCTGCCCCTCTACTCAGCCCTGGTGAGGTGTATCTGGAGTGCTGTGTCAAGTTCTGGGCTGCTCAGTATAAGAGAGACATGGAGCTCCTAGAGCGGGTCCAGTAGAGGTTGATAAAGATGATTAGGGGACTGGAGCATCTCGCTTATGAGGAAAGGCTGAGGGAATTGGGCCTGTTTAGCTTGGAGAAGAGATGACTGAGATGGGATCCTATTGATGTCTCTCAGTATCTGAAAGGAGGGTGTCATAGGATGGACCCAGGCTCTGCTCAGTATTGCCAAGCAATAGGATGAGAGGCAACAGGCAGAAACTGATGCACAGGAAGTTCCACCTGAAGATGAGGAAGAACTTCTTTACTGTTCATGGGACTGTGCACTGGAACAGATTACCCAGAGAGGGTGTGGAATCTCCCTCACTGGAAATATTCCAGAACTGTCAGGATGCTATCCTGTACCGTGTGCTCTAGGATGACCATGCTTGAGCAGGATGGTTGGACCAGATGACCCACTGTGGTCCCTTCCAACCTTAACCATTCTGTGATTCTGTGACTCTGTCTCCAGTACCAAGTCTGTGCCCCATCTCTTATCACCCTATCCCTGTACACCTCTGCACTGCAGACTGTGTCTGCACTTTTCAAGTCCGCTACTGTCGTACCAGGTCTGCTTTTCTCTGCCCTACATCGCTGTCAGAGTCTTAAACATCGCATTCAACATAGCATCACCACTTGCTACTGCTGTCTATATAAAACAATGTTTGTACCATGCAAGAATAAACAAAAGTAGAAATTCCCTGTCCTTGGTGCTAGCCCAGTTCTCAGAAATTCAGCAGCTCTGGGCCTGGACAGCAGCATGGTTCATTTGCAACAACCCTCCCCACCAGGAGTGCCCCTCACCAAGCCCAAACTCTGCCTTTCAGTCCAGACCTCTTGGCCCTGGGAATTGCTGAGCCTGGTGGCAAGTCAAGAGGTCCACACCCTGTGATGCACATGGCCAGCTTCACTGGGGAATGCCCAAACTACCTGTTCTGTGTCTCTGATTGTTTCTCTTTACCTCTTCATTTCCAGTTTTAGTTTGGGAGGATAAGACAGGAAAAGATACTTTGGAAGAACATTGACTATCGTGATGCCACAGAAAATTCATCATTGAACTATAGGCATAGTTATACTGACATGTTGCCTGATGTATAGAATTTTAGTTAAAACAAGAAAATACCACCTGAATGAGGAGATACTTCAACACACTACTATTCCATTAGACCTTTTCAGGGCACCATCAGTAATAAAAGTGTACACATCTGTTGACTACTGGATAATAAATATCTAACAAACCATATCTGGTAGATCCTGCTGTCAACATGAATTGAATATTTTCATTTTAGCAAAGGATGTCACTTTCTTAACATATGTTGCTAAATAAATGTGCACAAGATCTGAACAAGTGTGTCCCTATTGTTCCTTTCCATTCAACCTGAAAACAGAGATGTTACCTCTGTTGAAGAAACAAGAAACCTTTTTCACAAAACAGGTTTAACAAGTTGCTTGGAGACAACTAGATCAACACAACAGTGACACATGGGTAGAGTCCAATTCAAAACATGCTGATAATTAACCCTCTACTATCTTTAAAAACACACATCTAGAAGAGAGTGAAACAGCACACTATTGTTGCAGTCTGTGTTTTATGCTAATCCAGCTTCATTTTCTAATGATTGTAATTTACTGACCAATAAACCATCTAATGCCCTATAGATTTTGTTCAACCTATGAATTTCATTTACACCCTAATGAATGGTGGCATCAGAAGGAAAACTCTACGGAGAAGAGCTCCTCGTGTTCTGCTGCATGTCCATCACTTGTGCTTCCTAACATCAGTGACCAAGCAGACAAGTAATGCATCTGAATTTGTTTCTTTGGTAAGATCATTTCAAACATAAATTAACTCTCTGGCAGACTAGAAACCTTCTTTATAAAGTAAATTCTTTTTTGTAAACACTTGAAACTTTGGTCATTGGTTTCAAAAGTACTTATTGTCCAAGCCAGCACAATGCAATGTCATCACATTTCATATGTAAAATATTTGGTATTATTCTTTGTTGATATAATGTTGTACTTGGCAGTTATAATAACTACTTCATAACAAGTTTGGTATGAATTACTTAATTTTCTAGTTGAGAGATTATTTCAAAAAGTCTCAGGTTAAGATTTCTCTTGAAGAAGGTGAACTGTGAAGGGAGTAAAAAACTGATACAAGTGTTTGTTCTCTTGGGACTGAAAGAGTAGGAACAAACCTGATATTTCAGTCCATAAAACAGAAGATTTTATTTATTATAAATGTCAAAATTCAGGGGGGGGAAAATCTGGTTTTTATTTATGCTGAATACAAGCACCTGTGAAGAACCAATCTCCAAAGAAACGTGGTGCTTCAGACATCACAGAGATCTATATTGTGCTGCAGCAGTTTGGGTGTGTGCCTGTCTCTGTATGCTCACGCACAAACTGCAGAGGCCCCACTGATGTTGCATGATGTTCACTTCAACCATCACACAGAATTACTCAGGACTCAAAAACAGCTCAAAGCAAGGACCTAAAAAAACATTGGTTATTTCTTCCTCCAGCAATTCCCTGTTGGAGGATGCAGCAAGGCCGCGGTGCCTAGCACCATGGAAAAGAATGTAACTAAGAGGTGAACATCCAATCATATGTGAAGGCTAGTGGTAAATTATAGATAACAGAGCTAAGAATAGTGTTAGTATGTAAGATTCTACAGACGGAGTGTGTGAGTGCAGCTGTGTGAAGACAAGATGTAATATTCTGGATGAAGAGAATAAAAGCTGAATTTAGGCCATCATCATAGAGTGCCCAGTTTTATTTCTATGGTCGTCCTTGCAAACAACAACAATTCCCTGTGATGCCTGTGGTTAGAAGCAAAAAGGAACTTGAGCATACTTGAGGTGGATAGCCTGAAAATGTGATTCAAACCCCTCTATGTTTAGTGGCTACCCAACCTCAACAGTATGTAAAACCAGCTTCTCTTCAGCCTGCAAGTTCTCAGATTTTAAATCTACCTGGGATCCATGAAGCAGGACAGGCTCCCCTGGGGTCTGCACAGCTCACACACCCTGACAGGTCATTGTTCACATTCTCCTTGTTGATCAGGTCACTTCCTGAGATGGAAGAAGCCTTTGCATCTACTCACTTTTTTTAGGGTTATTTCTGTCTTCAATCCAAAGTCAGTTTAAAGCAAAACAAATAACCAGCGTTTCTAGCTGAGTGTGAGTTCAAATGCACCTTTTACTTCAAATTTCCTAGAGAAAGTGTCGCAGGTCAAGACGGGATCACAACACGGTTTCAGGATACCAACTCTTTATTACAACAGTGTATCTACCTTTATACAGTTCTGGGTGACACATGTACACACAGTATTGGTTTACTACTAACATAATCATGATTGGACACACAGCCACATGTCTTAACACAATAGGTCAGCATTCTGACAGGAAACCCATTCTGTGTTACAGTCTTTACTGTCCATGGTTAACCCTCTGCCAAGTGTAGAAGTTCCATCCTCGGTATTTTAACTTACAGAGAGCCCAGAACCAACTGGTCTCCCCCACAATTCCCTCTCTTTTGTATTAAAGAAAATGCCAGCATCATCGAATGCAGGGCCCTTGCATTGGAGACATGGCAATATCAATAACACAGTACAACTACACACATAGGCAAAGAATCAACCCCAATAGTCCTTCTTTCATCAGTCCACAGTAATGGTATTCCTTCTTCTCGTTGTTGAATGTCCATACCTTCTTCTGCTCGTTGCTGAATGTCCATAAATGAGTTGTCCATTCAACTTGTGCATGTGCAACAGGCAGGTAGAAAGCAGTCTGTTGGAGGATAAGAATACTACTCCTCAAAAGTCAGCTGAACAGGCAGGTATCCGCCCTTTTTTTTTTTTTCTATTTCTTTAATTTTATTTGTTCTATTTTTTTTTTCCAAATTATTACTGGCAGTTTTGACTTCCTTAAAGTCTTTCAGTGCTTCAAAAAGCAGGTGTCAGGAAATTAATAACTCCATGACTCCCCTGAAAGCAACTTTAGAAGTCGTCTGGTATTCTTGGTCTCTGCTCCATATTAGCATTTTTGCAGGAGCAGGGCATCTAACTTGATTCCATGTTTCTTTAGCAGTAACTGCCACATCTGGATGATAGATTCATCCTCTCTAGACAACATGGAACCCATTATTCTCTGGTGGCTCACCTGTTCTAAACAGGTGTCTCAAAAATATCTGGACCAACCCCATCTGCGACTCTTTTGTCGTTCTCAAAAGTTATACCAGAGTTCCTGCCCCCTATGGCTATCTCAAAGCTGTCTCTCTCTGTCCTCGCTTGGGACGTGAAAACCTTCTAGATTACTTCAGGAGGTACTTATGTGAGTTACAAGCAGAGCGACAAAAAAAGTGAAGCTGAACGGTAGCTGGAATGCTGCCTTTAGCAACCGAGAGTTGACAAACGGTGGTTGCTAGGATACGGAAATTTCGCAACCTTCCGAACAGAGTGGGGGGGGGGGGCGGCAAGCAGCAGTTTGCCTACTTGGCAGCTGCAGGAGGGACGGAACCACGTCCACTTGGAACGAACGGCACTGCCAAGTCAGGGCACATTTGGGGTGCCGTCTCAACTCACTCAGGGTACAACCGGGGACGTCTGGCGAAAGCAGAGGGACGCAAACCAGTCATGAAGCAGACTGGGGTGCTGCACTGAGCTGGGATGTCAGGAGGGGGGGCTGTGCAGCTTGTGTACGGCAGCACGCAGGTTGCGTAACGCTACACAGTTTCCATAGGGCTGCGGCTGGGACTCGGAGTGAGATGACAAATGCTCCATTGGGGAGCAGGGCAGCCCTGCGGGAAGGCTGGGAGCGGAGCGAGATGACGAACGCTCCAGGGGGGAAGTGGGGCTGTGTGGCAGGAGGGCTGATAGCGGAGCACTCAGTAACTTACATAGCAGCGAAAAAGTCTCAGCAGTAGCGAAAGGGAAGGTGCAGCGGCGTACGATATCTTGAATTGAGAAGCAGTGAAATGGATCAGGGAGGCCAGTGGCCATCTAGTCCTCCCGTCGGCAGCTTCCCAAGAAATCTGCTGATGCACTTCAAATCTTCATTTGCTTCAAAATCGTCTTGTCGATTTCTCTTCCATCTTCCTTCACAATCACGTCGGGGTTCACCATATGTCGCGGGTCAAGGCAGGATCACGACACGGTTTCAGGATACCAGCTCTTTATTACAACAGTGTATCTACCTTTATACAGTTCTGGGTGACACATGTACACACAGTATTGGTTTACTATTAACATAACAACTCATGATTGGACACACAACCACATGTCTTAACACAATAGGTCAGCATTCTGACAGGAAACCCATTCTGTGTTACAGTCCTTACTGTCCATGGTTAACCCTCTGCCAAGTGTAGAAGTTCCATCCTCGGTATTTTAACTTACAGAGAGCCCAGAACCAACTGGTCTCCCCCACAAGAAAGGTTCTAGGTTCAGCCTATGTGTGTCAGGTCTCACACTCAGCATGTGGGCTTGGGACTCATCCCTCTAGACCTACAAACTCTCCTCCTAGAGGAAAACCTGCAGGATCAGTTGTAGGAAATTGAACTTAGTTCAGGGCTTCAGTTTCTGGGCACTCAGGAACCAAATGTCTAAATAAAGGAGTGTTAGAGTTCACTTTGCAGGCACTTTAGTGCTCTTTAATCTAGACCTTATTTTCCTTTAGATGACCTCTAGCACAACCACTGATAGAAGAAATAGAAACTTTACTCACAGTACCCCAGAATGCACAAATAAGAAATAATATAATCTTAGAGAAGTCCTAGAGAATTCAATAAGGATGTACTCAGACAAAGAAAATGTAAACTAAGCTCTGTGTACCCAAACAAGGTAAATAACAAACATAAAAGCTTTGGTTGGTGGAACACAATGATGCTGTACCTGTTCAAGAACTGAGGTCAAGGCAACAAAGAAGACCTGGAAGGACCAAACAAGGACTTCCAATAGGGGAGTGACTATGTAAACAAACTAATGAATATGTATCAAGTAAGCAAGAATATCTACTGAATATGTAAATAGTATGTGTAAGAAAAAGTCCTATCCATCTGTCATTTAGTACGTTCAATTAGAGGAGCTATCCTATGAACGTCCAGTATGCTGAATAAAGAAGAATGCCCTTTTTAACATCTACAAATTGGTGTTAAGAAGTTTATTTCTGCCACTTTGTGGTATCATTTTTGACACCCCAGATGGGATACCTCTGCCTGACCTCCCATGGATCCAAGGGATCTCTGGATCTTCATGCTGGCACCAGGACTTTCCTGGAGAAGACCACAGATCCCCTGACCAGTCTGGGATGCAGGTAAAATCCCACTGGATAATAAAGTATTCTTTTTTGGAATCCTGCCCATATGAGATGCGTGGATCTTCCAGCGCAGTGTGTGGGTTATTTGGTATTTGGCTTTGTATTATCAATTGATATTGTTTTGTATTTGTAATTGTTTCTATATTGTAAATTTTTAGGTCTACTGTTCAAAGGACAGTGGACAATCTGAAGGGGGAATTTTGAAAAAGTCCCCACTTTCTTTGCATTTTGCGACATTGGAAGAAGATTGGTGGACACCCTGGGGAACAGCTACCAGGGAGTATAGTAATCAATGGTGGCAGTTATGGAACACTGAATTACAAAGTTACAGGTAATGCTGATTTTAAAATGGTAACAGAAATGGGATGAGGTTATGTATGCTGAAATGTTTTTCACTTTGCAGAACCATCTGGAATGGCAGAAAGATTGTGGTGCGAATTCAGCCCCCTCAGACCCATTGGTTTTAGCCCTTTGTCGTGGGTTTATGTGGCTGGGTTTTGGTAACGGGGGGCTACAGGGGTGGCTTCTGTTAGAAGTTGCTAGAAGCTTCCCCTGTCCCATGGAGCCAATGATAGCCTGCTCCAGGACAGACTTCCTGCTGCTGGTCAAGGCCAAGCCAATTAGGAGTAATAGTAATGCCTCTGTGATAACATATTTAAGAACAGAAGGTTGTTGCGCAGAAGGAAATTCCAGCCAGGGAAGAGCAGAGTGAGAACAGGGTAGACACCAAGGTCAGTGCAGAAGGAGGGGGAGGAGGGACCCCATGGGAGCAGGGGAAGAACTCAGAACTGAGGTCCCTGCAGCCTGTGGTAAAGACCATGGTGAAGCAGGCTGTCCCCTTGCAGCCCATGGAGGACCATTGGGGTGCAGAGACCCACCTGCAGCCCATGGAGGAGCCCATGCTGGAGCAGGTGGATGAATGAAGGAGGCTGTGACCCCATGGGAGGCCCAGAATGGAGCGAGGTCCTACAGGAGACCTGTGACCTGTGACCCGTGGAGAGGGAAAAACATGCTGGAACAGGTCTTTCCGGGGTAGGACTTGTGGCCCTCTGGGGGACCCATGTCGGTACAACTCATCCACGAAGGACTGCACCCCACGGAGGAGTGACCCACGGGACAGCAGATTGGGAAGGACTGCTGTCTGAGGGGTGGACTCAAGCCAGAGAGGTCCATCAAGGACTGTCTCCCATGGATGGGACCCCATGGGAGCAGGGGAAGGACTCCTGAGCAGCAGCAGAAACAACCGACTGCAACCCCCATTCCCCATCCCCCTGTACTGCTGGTGGGGAGGAGGGAGAACATGGAAGGAAGGGGGGGGGGCAGGGGGGAGGTGTTTTCAAGATTATTTTATTTCTCACTCTTTGGCTCTTATCCTGTTAGTAATAAATTTAAGTATTATCCCCACTCTGAGTCTGTTTTGCCTGTGAAGGTAATAATCAAATGACCTCTCCCAGCTCTTATCTCTACTCATGAAACCTTAGCTGTTGGGTTTTTTTTCTCTCTCCTCTGTCTAGTTACAGAAGGAGAGGAAGACTTTGGTGGGTATATGGAATCTGACCAGGGTCAACCAGCTACACCCTTGAAAAAGAGAATCAAGGGAAATGATAAAAGCATTGTTATTTGATGTGTAGCATAGGAAAATTTTCTCTAAACCTCTTCCTGATAAGGAGGACCACTTTTATGGTTACCCCCACTCACAGGTTAGGTGGGGGAACAGGTAATCAAGATGCAGAAACCAATCTTGCAGGGGAACTAGAATGTTAAGAGACAGATTTAGCATGTCTAGAAGAAAAGGTAGAGAGAATGTGTCAGAGACAGAAGAGAATTTCAGTCAGGTTGCAGAAAGAACTAGAGCTAAACAAGGAGGGGTGGTAGTGTCCCCCCCTCTGTGAGATAACCCAGACTAAATGGCAAAAGTGTTTGAAATGATGATTAAAACCCAGAATATGGACTAGAAGGATATTGATGCCACGTTAGAAGTATTGTTTGATAGTACGTAGAAAGAAATGGTTGTTAACACTAGTAGGAGGTTTTCAGAAGAGCAGATTTGGACTGGTAATTGTCAACGTTGTATCCAATACAGGATACATCTCCCACTGCAGATCCCAAATGGAATCTTAACATCCCTATTTTTAGAGAAAGGTTAAATAGATACCTGCAATGGATAATATATAGAATTAAACACAACATGCCAAAGGCAATAAACATGTCAAAAATATTTGAAATTAAGCAGGATCACAGGGAATAGCCTACTGAATTTTTAAATCATCTGAAAGAAACAGCACAAAAATATACTAATATCGATCCTGAAACAGAGAAGGGAAAGACTCAACTGGCCCCTGTGGGGGAGCCCAGTTGGTTCTGGGCTCTCTGTAAGCTGAAATACTGAAGATGGAACTTCTACACCTGGCAGAGGGTCAACCACGGACAGTAAGGACTGTAACACAGAGTGGGTTTCCTGTCTGGAATGCTGACCTATTGTATTCAGACGTGTGGCTATGTCTAATCATGAGTTGTTATGTTAGTGGTAAAACCAATGGTGCATGTATATGTGTTATTTAGAACTGTATAAGAGTAGCTGCACTGTTGTAATAAAGAGTTGGTATCATGAAGCCGTGTCGCTACCCATCTCGACGGCTACATATGGTGATCTCGACGCGATTGCAAAGGAAGATAGAAGAGAACTCAACAAGACGATTTTGAAGCAAATGAAGAATCGCTCGGAGCGCGCATCGGGGAGATTCCTCGGGAAACTGCCACTGGGAGGACCAGGTGGCCACTGGCCCCCCTGATCCGTTTTACCGTTTCTCAGGTGGAGAGATTGTACGCTGCTGAGCTCTCCTTGTCGCTGGTGCTGAGACTTTCTTGCTGCTGCTGAGGCATCGCCTTTGCTGTGCGTAAGTTATTGGGTGCGCACATAACCCCGCGGGCAGCACATCCAATCCCTGTCCTGCTTCACTCAGTTCCACTCCCCTCCCAGCCTTCCCGCAGGGCTACCCCGCTCCACCCTGGAGTGTTCGTCATCTTGCTCTGCTCTGCCGTGGCAGCCCTACAGAAACTATGTAGCTGAGTACGCAACCTGCATGCTACTGTACGCAAACTGCTCAGCCCCTCTCCTGACATCGCACTCTGCGCACCGACCCAACCCGCTCCATGCCCGGTTTACATCCCTCCAGTTTCGCCGGACACCCCTGACTGTGCATGGAGCAGCTAAGACCGCACCCCAAACGTGCATTGACTCGGCAGTGCCGTTTGTTCTGAGTCGAACCGGCTCTGTCTCTCCCGCAGCCTATTGGTAGGCAGAGTTGCTGCTTTCGCCCAGGCTCTGAATCCACCACCGCTGTCGTTTGGCACAGCCCTGGCTCGTTTCATTGCAGTATGGGGACCCTCCAGCTGCCACTGTTCCCTGAGCTCTGCTTGCCCCCCCGCTTGGCTTGGACTGTTGCAAAATCTTTGTATCCTAGCAACCGCCACTTGTCAGCTCTCGGTTGCTGAAGGAAACTCTGGTGTAACTTTTGAGAGCGACAGTAGAGTCGCAGAGGGGCCGGCCCAGATATATTGAAACACCTGTTTAAAACAGGTGAGCCACCGGAGAATAATGGGTTCCATGTTATCTAGAGAGGATGACTATCATCCAGATGTGGCAGTTGCTGTTGAAAGAACATGGAATCAATCTAGATGCCCTGCTCCTGCAAAAATGCCAATATGGAGCAGAGATCATAGATACCAGACCACTTCTAAAGTTGCTTTCAGTGTGTCTGTGTGGGATGAATCCGGCAAACCTTTGTTCAAAAGTTCCTCACATAGTGACGAAGCACTAAAAGACTTTAAGAAGTCAAAATCTACCAGTAATAATTTGAAAAAAAAAAAAAAAAGAAAAAATAGAAAAAATAAAAAAAAATTAAAAAACAAGAAAAAAAAAGATGAAAAAAATTAAAAGAAAAAAATGAAAAAAAAATAAAATAAAAAAAATAATAAAAAAAAAGATGGATACCTGCCTGTTTAGCTGACTTTTGAGGAGTAGTATTCTTATCCTCCAACAGACTGCTTTCTACCTGCCTGTTGCACATGCACAAGTTGCATGGACAACTCATTTATGGACATTCAGCAATGATCAGAAGAAGGTATGGACATTCAACAACGAGAAGAAGGAATACCATTACTGTGGACTGATGAAAGAAGGACTATTGGGGTTGATTCTTTGCCTATGTGTGTAGTTGTATTGTGTTATTGATATTGCCATGTCTCTAATGCAAGGGCCCTGCATTCGATGATGCTGGCATTTTCTTTAATACAAAAGAGAGGGAATTGTGGGGGAGCCCAGCTGGTTCGGGGCTCTCTGTTGTTGGCGGGGAGGCTCTGAGACATACATACACAACCTATGAGATCTAAAATATGTCCGATTTATTAGGATAGCTCAGGGGTTTTATAGCATCTGTATACAAGGTCTCGTGACAAGAAGGACATAATTGGTTACAGATCACTGGCCAGATGTAAACATTCATTACCTTTATAATTGGTTATTAACAGGTAACAAGGCCATTATTTACTTTATGGAACTCCACCTTCTTCTTGGCACCGATTTCCTTTTGTTCTTGCAAAGACACCCGCAGCCATCTTGACACCTATAACTTATAGTACTTATAAAACTATATGAAAGTTTATAAAAGTCTATAAAAGTACCTCACACAATATAAATTGCTCATACATTCATCATATTTCTCCCACAAATCCCCTTTTTTGTTTTTGAGCAATTTATACTACACTACAATACATTCTTGTCTTACCACTAACATATTATAACACACAAGTACATATACCCATCACCATTAAAAATAACACCTTTACACACTTATCATTTATTATTATAATGCTAGGCAGAAGATCTTCAGAGTAGAAATAGACAACAGGTTAGCTAAGGCATACAGAACTTTTGGTAAACTCCATAAAAGAGTGCGGCAAAACAAACACCTGAAGAAAAGTACAAATATCAGCGTTTACAGAGCTGTTGTACTGTCTACTCTTTTATATGGATCCGAATCATGGGTCATTTGCCGCCACCACTTGCATCTCTTAGAACGCTTCCATCAGCACTACCTCCATACAATCCTAAACATCCACTGGACTGACTATGTGACCAACACATCTGTCCTTGAACAGGCAGCAGTCACGAGTATTGAGGCCATGCTGCTGAGAACACAACTGTGTTGGGCAGGGCACGTCTCCAGGATGCAGGACTATTGCCTCCCTAAGATCGTACTATATGGGGAACTTGCCACTGGCTACCGCAAGAGAGGAGCCCCGAAGAGGAGGTACAAGGAGTCCCTGAAACAATCCCTCATCCTTGGCAATATTGATCACCACCATTGGTCTACCCTGGCCTCCAATCAGGAGGCCTGGAGACACATCATCTATAACGCTGCTGCTGCTTTTGAGAACACACACAGGATCACTCTCGAGGAGAAAAGACAACACAGAAAGAATCGCGTTTCGTCGATATCACCCAGGGAGTCTTTCTGTTGTACCTTCTGCAACCAGACTTGTCTATCTCACATTGGCCTTTTTAGCCATCAGTGCGTTCGTAGCAAGCGTGGGTAGAGCCCTTCTCAAATCTTCGTTCGCGAAGCCTAGCTATGATGATGATAATGCCAAAACTCAACCCATCCTAAAATTTAATGGACAATATATCAAGTTCACACAAAACACTCTCCTAAATTCCTAACTTCTATGATTATATGATACTACACTATAAACTACTTTATAATAATGTTGAAAAAACTCTGTAATTCTGAATAGCTTATCTAGCACAATATCAACCTTGTTCTGCAGAATCACTCCCTTTCCAAGGTCTTATCTAACGTGTAGGCAGCCACCAAACTCCTGTATCTGTGAGGACACAAGCATATCCTTTACCAGTTAGCTTTACCTCTGATTTTGCACCAAAGGCTTCACTGCTGAACTCACTGCTGTGGCTATATAGGCAGCTTTGTCTTCCTTTATCATCCTGTCAGCAGCTTCAAGGAACTGAGCTGTCCCAGCACCCCTAGGTACTGTGCTTAAAACTGTTTTGGTTTTTTCGTTTGCATTATCATAGGTTAACATATCCATAAACTTTACTTTCATGGTATCATCTAAGTCTGGATCTGAATTTATAGCCTGATGCAAACGATCCACAAACTTGCTGTATGGTTCATTATGTCCATGCTTAATCAAGGTACACGGAGGTCCTGAATGTTCACCCTTCACTGCAAGCAATGACCTATAAGCTAAATCCTGGCTAGTTCACAATACCTCTGGCATGAATTGTGCCTGCCAACCTGTCCTTTCAAAAGGACCTGATCCCAGTAGCATTTGAGAAGTTATCCCACACAACGGATCTCCTTGTGGTCTCGGCTGAGCTGCAGCTGTGGTGCAGCAAGCAGTCCACCTGTTGAAAAACTGATATTGTTGAGAAGGGGTTAACAACGTGTTAATAATCATATGCATATCATATGGTGTTAACACATGAGCTGTAAAAAGATGTTGAAGCACAGACTGTGTATAGCTTGATTTTAACCCATATTGTGCTATGGCTGTTTTTGCTTCTTTGATGACCTTCCAATCCAGAGCCTCCCATGATTTATTACCAGCCTCATCCACAAACACAGGATATGCACTAATACCCAACGGCTCAATATCTCCCTCTAACATTGCCTGTTTAATTATTCCTTTCCATCGTCAAACCGAATTATGACTCCCACCTCCCATCCCCCCTCCCGGCAAAGTTGGAACCTCGGTAACAGGAATCTGAGTCCCTGTAGCGCTTGAGAAAGGGGGTCCTGGAGGTGGCATTGACACCGCAGGCAAAGTTGTAGCAGCAGGGAGAGTTGGGTTCAGTGAAGGAGGCTGCGACTCTGTTGGTTTACTTTCCAGCGCTTGGATGCGCTGAAGCAGATTGACTATCTGAGCCTTCATTTGTTCCAAAGTGGCTTTCTTACTTCCAGCATCTGAGGTCTCCCCTTCTTCTTCCACCTCCGAAGAAGATCCTGAAGATGGAAGTGGTGGAAGTATGTCCGTCTCCACTTGAAACTTTGTTTTCATTTCATTTTTCCGGGATTGCGAAGGATGACATTTCAGTGCAGGTGCAATTCTCAGAGCATGCGCGAAGCTAGCCATGGACGCCTCACTTGAAGTTGCCGTTGATGATGACGCAACATCTGACTCCGTACCTGATGCATGTGCGATGGTTACCGCTGGTGGTGCTGCGGGCGCAGGCGCAGAAGGTCCCACTGCGATGACTGACCGCGCAGGCTCAGCTGCAGATGCAGGCGCACTGCCAGATACTGTTGCCATTGACAATGCGGGGGCAGTGAGGAGGGGAAGAGTTGCAGGCAACGCAAGTGCAGTGACCGTTGAAGTCCCTGGCTCTGCTCCACCCTTGTTCTCCACAGTTTTTGCCCCCCCCACCGCAACTGGAGCTAAACCAAGCCGTTTTCTTGCCGCCATCAGCATGGGCGCTGTCGTAGTGCTGAATACCAGCTGATCCGCAGAAGTTTTACTCTTGGAAACTTTAGTTTCTGCCCCGCTCTCACCATCTAAAACTGCGCGCGTGGACAGAGACACTCAACACTCCGCTCCCGCTTCTTCCAGCGTGTCTACCAACAAGCGCCAGACGGATAGAAACTTTTTAACTTCTTTAGACCCTCTTGAGGTCTCATCCCAGAGTTTCTGACCCACAGCGTCCCAGGTAGACACTTCAAAGGCAGCAGAAACACTGGAGATAAGGTCCTTTGCTTTGGACCACTTTAACAGCTCTCTAAGAGCGTTCGAATCATAATTTGGGTCCTTTTTTTAAAGGATAACTTGGAGAAACTTTTCCACCACTTCCTCCTCTTTTGAGAGGGTGGTCCCCATGTCGCTTCCCCTTTCTGGCTCCTCACTTGATCAGGGCGAGATTCCCACAAACTGCTTACCACGCGGATTTTTCAATTCCAGACGCTGGGGTAACGTCACCGGAATTCCAGCCAGCTTCTCCCTCCTTTGTCCAGTTCACTTCCACATCCTGACCGAACAGCGAACCCGAAGTCCCGATTTTACACTGCCGCTTTTAACACCGTCTCTGGTTAAACTTCAGAGGGGCAGCGAATTTCGCTTTTAAGACCTTCCTGGCTAAACTTCAGGAGGCAGCGGTCCAACTGTCCCTGTCTTTTGGACGCCACTTGTTGGCGGGGAGGCTCTGAGACATACATACACAACCTATGAGATCTAAAATATGTCCGATTTATTAGGATAGCTCAGGGGTTTTATAGCATCTGTATACAAGGTCTCGTGACAAGAAGGACATAATTGGTTACAGATCACTGGCCAGATGTAAACATTCATTACAAATACCTTTATAATTGGTTATTAACAGGTAACAAGGCCATTATTTACTTTATGGAACTCCACCTTCTTCTTGGCACCGATTTCCTTTTGTTCTTGCAAAGACACCCGCAGCCATCTTGACACCTATAACTTATAGTACTTATAAAACTATATGAAAGTTTATAAAAGTCTATAAAAGTACCTCACACAATATAAATTGCTCATACATTCATCATATTTCTCCCACACTCTGTAAGCTGAAATACCGAAGATGGAACTTCTACACCTGGCAGAGGGTCAACCATGGACAGTAAGGACTGTAACACAAAGTGGGTTTCCTGTCAGGAATGCTGACCTATTGTATTCAGACATGTGTGGCTATGTCCAATCATGAGTTGTTATGTTAGTGGTAAACCAATGGTGGGTGTACATGTGTTACCTAGAACTGTATAAGAGTAGCTGCACTGTTGTAATAAAGAACTGGTATCATGAAGCCATGTCACTACCCACCTCAACCGCGACAGACCCCCAGATTTGTGGGGCAATCCTCAGATGACATCATGAGGAAATTACAAAAAGCTAAGGGACAAGATCAGTATAATTTAGGGACATTGTTGAACGTTCGGAGAATCAGTGAGAACCAACTAAGCAGAAAGTACTTGCAAAAGGAAACTCTAAGGAAATGGTGCCCCCGGGGAGAGGAAGGTAATGAGGATGTGGATGGCCTACCTCAAACCCCCTCCCTGGGAGACTTGATATCAATCAATGTGCCTACTGTAAGAAAGACAGACATTGGAAACAGGATTATCCACAGCTGATACTTAAGAACCCTCTGAACCCTCTCATGACATCACTGATGATGACTGAGGGGGGCAAGAGGATTCTCCCCCAGCAGCTAAGCTGGTGTCATGGGTTTACCACCCCTGGGACTGAAAATAGTTTTTTCCAGGTGGATTTCCAGAGCAAAGCCAATCAAAAGTTTTAGTAATACCTCTGCCAATTACATATTTAAGAAAATGGAAGAGAAGGTTGTTGTGTAGATGAAATTAGAAACCATTGTCGTGGTTTTGCCCAGTCGGTCAGCCCCTGGGGTTGAGAATGATTTTGTCCAGGTGGATTTCTGGACAAGAAGACAATTAAAACTCTCAGTAATGCCTTTGCTAATTACATATTTAAGAAAATTAAAGAGAAGGTTTGTTGCACAGTTGAAATTAAGCAGCCATGTAGGAAGGTGGCAGCGGGCCCCGAGGTGGGCCAAGGCCCTCTCCTCCCCCAGCTTGGGCCGGGGGCAGGTGTGGCACTGAAGCTCCCCCTTCTCTCTTGTAAGAGAGTGAAGAAAAAAACCTATAGAGAAAAGCCTAGACGAGAAAACCTGCAGAAGGAATTCCAGCAAAGAGATAACGGGGTGTCCAAGGTCGAAGTTGGCAGTTGCAGGAGAGACAAGTGTCGCAGACGCGGGAAAGCAGGGACACTCAATATGAGAATCAACATACTCCGTTTATTGAACACACACCACAGCAAAATATAGGATAGATAATGAGTTTATTAATATTCTGTAATTTAACTACATGATTGGTAAGAGCCCTAGAGGTCCGGACCGCCTCCACTTCTTGCCTGTGGAGACTCTCAGCTGTAGTAATAACAAGATCTTGTTATTGAGCAACGGCTATCGCTAAGAGATTAGCACGACTTTGTTTGGACAGCAGCTACACCAGCTGTGCTTAAAGTTGCTGAGTCGATACCCTCCCAGCTCCTGTGGGTCTGCATGCCTCTTTTCACATAGCCAGTTCTCCACAATTCCCCTGTTTTTGTTTTGGACCAATAAGGCTGTTTCTGTTATTTGCTCTAGTCTACACACCATACAGCTAAATACTATGCGAACTATAACACACATTATTAATATGATAACTAACCAGTGTATGCTAAGCTCAAACCCCATCCAGAAAGACCAAGATTTAAAAACAGGTTATCTAACCAAGAGGATTGTACAGTTATCTTTTTGGTATGTTCTTTAAACCACTGTAGTTGTTCCTGAATTGACCTACTATGATCAGAGAGGTTAAAACAACACAAGTAAACTTGATTATAGGTAAAAGCCATCCTGATAGTTCTATTTACCAACAGACCATTTAGTCAATTTTGACCAGCATTAACTCGCAATATCTTCAATATCTGCTTCCAATCTCCAAAAGCTAGTAGCATCAACTTACCATAATTAAATCTATATAACGCATTCTCTTAAAATCTTAACATTCATTAAGTATTTAAGTTCACACACATAGATATCTGCGCAGCTTTTTTCACTCATACAGTTTTTTTCCCAGTCATTCAGAAGGTGGCCACCTCAATCATCCTTCGTTCACACATAGCTGGGATTTTTATTATATTTTCCATTTCAATCACACATTTCAGATCCCAAGTATTACTGGCTGTGTAATTCTCAGTCTACCATCTGTGGTGGTGATGTTCACCAACTCCACCTGTCCTGAAGAGGAATCAATACAAGGAACAAAAAAGCCTAACAAACCTAAATGAGATCCATTTCTGATCCAGGACCTGTTTATGTACATGCATATTCTCCTCCCCTCTTTTTGTTTTGAAAATATGTTTGGTGTGTAAAATGCTTTTTGACAATAATTTGATCTCTGAGTGAGTTAGCCTTGCTTTAAAATACCAAAAGCTATGCAGTATAACAGAAATAATGTCAGGTGAACTGAAAAAAGACAAAGAATCATGTGTGTACATTTTAAATTCCCACCTGAAATGTATCTTAACCTAATGCCAGAAAGGGGGAAAGGAAAAGAAGGAAGGTATAATCTGTAATTACAAAGTCACAGTAACCAAATAACCAGGATCAATTATAGATTTCTTAAACCTTTAACTATTCCCCAGTAAGTTCCACTTCTCTGTCAACTGTGACAAACTCAGTGAAAAACACCACTAGCAGTACCAGTCATGCACATGGAATTTCTCTTCAAAGCTCCCTTTTCCCCTTTTTTTTTTTTTTTTTTTTTTTTTCAGCTGCAGTTTTAGCAGCTTTCTCTACTGGGAAAGCTGTGCTGGTAACACCACAAGTGCTAAGCCCTGAAGGTCTGGGTCCTCCAGGAGCCCCTTCAGCGCAGGCAGCAGCGTGCCCTGCTCTGGCTTGGAGTCCGCATCAACAGCGGCCCCGCCTTCGCTCTGCTCCCAGCACGGTTCTGCCTAGGCGTCCTGCTCTGTGCGGGCTCTCTCCCGCCGGTGCTGTCTCTGTGCTCTCTGGATGTTGCTATCTCCGCAGTCTGGGATGTAGTCAGATCTCAGTTTCTGTCCATCTGCCTCTTCCAGTTGTTTCTACTGTTAACAAAAAACTTAACAAACCGTTGCTCTTAAAAGTTCCATCAGTTCTAAGTAGTTACTGTGCAGAAACAGATGAGAGCAGTCAGACAATTTTACCAAGGGTCTGCGTGGAGAAAAAAAAGGAGGGCTGAGCTTCAGGGCAGTAGCCAGCTGGCCGCTGCATGGTGGGTCTCGAACCTGCGGCCTTGAGATTTAAAGTCCCATGCTTTACTGAGTGAACTATCCAAGCTCCTTTGGGAATGGCTGCGCTCCCTTCAAGCTAGCCAAGCTCCCTTCAACTAACACAGCAGCAACAGCCCTAGGGAGCTTCTGCGTTTGAAAAGTTTCAGACACCACTTTCACACAAGCTTTTGTTTTTCAGTCTTAGAGTAGCAATGCTTAACTCTGTGTCTTCTATCTGTGACTGTTGTAGTGAAACTATAACTTGCAAAGCAAACATAGTTTTGCCTCTTGTTCAAGTTAAAACATTTTAAAAGTTCAAAGAATGTTGTGGGCGGGCTTTACGGACTTCCATAGTTGCCGTCCTTTGTAAAGCGGAGCGGTGCGGGGGGAGGGAGGGGGTGGTGGGGGGGAGGCTCTGGGTGCCTCTGCCTTCCCGTGTCTTCCAGCAGCCCTCCATCTTGCCTCGCTCTCCTGTCTCGGTTCATCCTCAGGGCACACTACTGGGGGGGGTGGGAGTGGGGGGCAGTTAGATCGCGATCTGAGGCGGCCCCGGTCCCCGGTCCCAGCTCTGCCGAGCCGGGCTGCCCCGCCCCGCGAGTCCTTGTCGCACAGCACTGCTAGTCAATGCTACCGCTGCAAACTCCGCTTTTATATAAAGCATTTGGGCAAATCGTGCATCGTTTGTCTCTGCATACCTGATCAGGATATTGCTATACTGTTGCAGCCCTTGCAAGACACCGGCGATGCTTTGTCGGCTGAGACCCGTCTATACGGTCGCTCAGAGTGCGGAGCTAAGTCTTTCGCCTCCCTGCGGTTGAGACCCATTCATACGGTTGCTCAGGGCGCGGGGGCCAACTCTTTCACTTTCCCGTGCTGCGGTCGGGACCGACGTCCATACGCGTTGGACCGTGGTGTGCTGGGTTCATCAAAATCTGGCTTGTTCGGGCACCATTTGTCTCAGACGCAGGAAAGCAGGGACACTCAATATGAGAATCAACATACTCCGTTTATTGAACACACACCACAGCAAAATATAGGATAGATAATGAACTTATTAATATTCTGTAATTTAACTACATGATTGGTAAGAGTCCTAGAGGTCCGGACCGCCTCCACTTCTTGCCTGTGGAGACCCTCAGCCCCTCATTTTCCCAGGCTGTAGTAATAACAAGATCTTGTTATTGAGCAACGGCTATCGCTAAGAGATTAGCACGACTTTGTTTGGACAGCAGCTACACCAGCTGTGCTTAAAGTTGCTGAGTCGATACCCTCCCAGCTCCTGTGGGTCTGCATGCCTCTTTTCACATAGCCAGTTCTCCACAGACAAGAAAGTTAGAAGAGGTGGCTGTTTCTACCCCCTTTCGCTCTCTCCCTTCAGCAGAGAATAGACTGAAAAGTAATCCCTGTCACCTATGGAAGATTGTTGGGATGAGGAGACCCCCCCATGCAGCTCACAGAAGAGTTTGTGGATGTACCAGAGAACCGAGTCTTCGTGAGAGGGACTGAAATGAGGCAGAGTCCTGTTGAAGATTTATGACCCTGAGAGGGAGGAGGCTTACGCCGAAGCAAAAGACGACTTGGGTAAACTTGGGATCTCAGTGAGAGATCCATGCTACTGGTGCTGGAAATTTGTGACTTTGAGAGAGAGAGCCTTACGCCGGAGCAGAAAACGGTTCAGGTAAGGATGTTGGGATCCATGCATGGGATCCATGCTAGACCCATGTCGGAGAGGTCTATCAAGGACTGTTCTCCTGTGGGAAGGAACCTCCATAGGGAAACAGGGGTGGACTCATAAGCCATTGTCTCCTGTGATCCTGTGGTAAAGATCCATGGTAGGCAAGTGTCCCCTTGCAAGCCCATGGAAAACCCTTCAAGGCCTGAGTAACCCCCAACCTCCGGTCTTAGCCCAGGAGGGGGGTAGGCTCAGCCTTGGAGCCGACAAAAAAAGAAAAAAAAGAGTTCCAACTGCGACGAGAGTGCTGCAGAGTTATTGAAGAGACTATTGAAAAAGACCTGGAGCTCTGAGAATGAAGAAAGAAACTGCTTTTCCTCCTTGGGCTGATAAAAAGGGGGGAGAAGTATTTTCTGTAAATACATAGCACTTTTACTTAAGTAGAATTGTTATAGATGTAGTTCTTTAGTAATTTTTATTTTGCTAGTAATAAATATTCATACTATTTTCCCCAAATCCAGTCTCTTTTGTCTGCATAAACCTTCTCTCAACTAATAGTAATTGTGTGGGGAGTGTGAAAGCAAATTGACCCAGAGTAAAACCATGACAACCATGTAGGAGAAGGCAGCAGGCTCCAAGTGGGACAGGCCCCCCTCCTTCCCCCGGCCCTGGGCTGGAGGCAGGTGTGGCACTGAAGCCCCCCTGATGGAGACACGTAACAGAGTAGAGGAAAATCTCTAAAGGAAGACTGCCTGGATGAGAAATACTGCAGAAGGAATTTCAAGCAGAGAGATAACAGAGCCTCCAAGGTCAAAGCTGTCAACCAGGGGAGAGAGAAGAGAAGCCTGAAGGAGGGGGGGAACTCCTTCTCTCCCCCTCTCTCTCTCTCCCTTCAGCAGGGAAGAGACTGAAAACTAAAAACCCCTGCCACCTGTGGAAGACTGTTGGAGAGCAGAGATCCCCCCTCTGCAGCTCATGAAGGAGCCCACGCCAAAGCAGAGTGCATGAAGTAGATGTGACTCCATGGGAGGCCTAAGATGAAACAGAGTCCTGCTGGAGACCTGTGGCCCATGGAGAGAGAGACCTAGGCTGGAGCAAGTTGGCTCGGGTAGGATGTATGATCCCAGTGAGGGATCCATGCTGGTGCAGCTGAATTTGTGACCCTAAGGGACAGCAGAGAATGGAAGAACTGTTGCCCAAAGGTAGACTCACGCTAGAGAGGTCCATCAAGGACTGTCTCTCATGAGGAGGGACCCCACAGGAAACAAGGGTGGACTCAAAAGCCATTATCCCTTGTGACCCTGTAGTGAAGACCATGGAAAGACAAGTGTCCCCTTGCAGTCCATGGAAGACCCCACAGGGCCTGGGTAACCCCCCCAGTCTCTGGTCTTAGACCAGGAGGAGGTAGGTCCAGCCCTGAGGTCGACATAGAAGAGAGAGAAAGAGAAAAACAGTTCCAACTGCAACGAATCGGAGCTGTCGTCCTAGAGATAATAGAAGAAGAACTTTCAATAGTTGTAAAATTATTTAAAATACCTGTAGCTCTGGAAATGGAAAAGAGACGTCTTCTCCTCCTGAACTGATACAAAGGGGGAAGGGATACTTCTGTAAATACATAGCACTTTTGCCTAGTTAGAATTGTTGTATATATAGTTCTTTAGTTTTTTATCTTACTAGTAATAAATCCTAATATTATTCTCCCCAATCAGATCTCTTTTGTCTGCATAAACCTTCTCTCAACTTACAGCAATTGTGTGGGGGGTGAGAGAAAATTGACCCAGAGCAAATCCACGACAGCTGGGGAATGAAGTAGTAGAATTTTTAGTAAATATGGGAGCTAGTTACTCTGTGTTAAATAAAGGAAACTTAAGTAACAATTCCATAACAATTTTGTGACAGGGAATTGTGGAACTTGGCCATTTTTTCAAA
>NW_026087887.1:0-234145 GCF_022539395.1 Myiozetetes cayanensis | reverse complement strand
ATCCCAGTCCTTCCCAGTCTATCCCAGTCCTTCCCAGTCTATCCCAGTCCTTCCCAGTCTATCCCAGTCCTTCCCAGTCTATCCCAGTCCTTCCCAGTCTATCCAGTCTATCCCAGTCTATCCCAGCCCTTCCCAGTCTATTCCAGTCCTTCCCAGTCTATCCCAGCCCTTCCCAGTCTATCCAGCCCTTCCCAGTCTATCCCAGTCCTTCCCAGTCTATCCCAGCACTTCCAGTCTATCCCAGCCCTTTCCAGTCCTTCCCAGTCTATCCCAGCCCTTCCCAGTCTATCCCAGTCTATCCCAGCCCTTCCCATCTGCTCCCAACCCTTCCCAGCCTATCCCAGCCCTTCCCAGTCTATCCCAACCCTTCCCAGCCCTTCCTATCTGCTCCCAAGCCTTCCCAGTTTATACCAGCCCTTTCCAGTCCTTCCCAGTCTATCCCAGTCCTTCCCAGTCTATCCCAGCCCTTCCCAGTCTATCCCAGCACTTCCAGTCTATCCCAGTCTATTCCAGTCCTTCCCAGTCTATCTCAGCCCTTCCCAGTCTATCCCAGTCCTTCCCAGTCTATCCCAGCACTTCCAGTCTATCCCAGTCTATCCCAGTCCTTCCCAGTCTATCCCAGCACTTCCTGGTCTATCCCAGTCCTTCCCAGTCTATCCCAGCACTTCCCAGTCTATCCCAGCACTTCCAGTCTATCCCAGCCCTTCCCAGTCCTTCCCAGTCTATCCCAGCCCTTCCCAGTCCTTCCCAGTCTATCCCAGTCCTTCCCAGTCTATCCCAGCCCTTCCCAGTCTATCCCAGTCCTTCCCAGTCTATCCCAGCCCTTCCCTGCCCTTCCCAGTCTATCCCAGTCCTTCCCAGCCCTTCCCAGTCTATCCCAGCCCTTCCCAGTGTATCCCAGTCCGTCCCAGTGTATCCCAGTCCATCCCACTGTGCTCCCAGTGCCTCCCAGTTCACCTTCCTCCTGGCCAGTGCCTCAGCCTCATCCCAGTCTGCTCCCAGCCCTTCCCATCCACTCCCAGCCCTTCCCAGTCTATCCCAGCCCTTCCTGGTGTATCCCAGCCCATCCCAGTCCATCCCAGTCTATCCCAGTCCATCCCAGTCTATCCCAGTCCATCCCACTGTGCTCCCAGTGCCTCCCAGTCTATCCCAGTTCACCTTCCTCCTGGCCAGTGCCTCGGCCTCGTCCCATGCTCTCCGGGCCAGTCCCTCGTACTGGGCCCTTCCCATCCACTCCCAGCCCTTCCCAGTCCATCCCAGTGCCTCCCAGTCCATCCCAGTCCATCCCAGTCCATCCCATTGTGCTCCCAGTTTATCCCAGTGCCTCCCAGTTCACCTTCCTCCTGGCCAGTGCCTCAGCCTCGTCCCATGCTCTCCGGGCCAGCCCCTCGTACTGGGCCCTTCCCATCCACTCCCAGCCCTTCCCAGTCTATCCCAGTCCATCCCAGTGCCTCCCAGTGTACTCCCAGTCCATCCCAGTGCACTCCCAGTTTATCCCAGTCTATCCCAGTTCACCTTCCTCCTGGCCAGTGCCTCGGCCTCGTCCCAGGCTCTCCGGGCCAGCCCCTCGTACTGGGCCCTTCCCGGTGTATCCCAGTCTATCCCAGTCTATCCCAGTGCCTCCCAGTCTATCCCAGTCCATCCCACTGTGCTCCCAGTGCCTCCCAGTCTATCCCAGTTCACCTTCCTCCTGGCCAGTGCCTCAGCCTCGTCCCAGGCTCTCCGGGCCAGCCCCTCGTACTGAGCCCTTCCTGGTGTATCCCAGTCTATCCCGGTCCATCCCAGTCTATCCCAGTGCACTCCCAGTTTATCCCAGTGCCTCCCAGTTCACCTTCCTCCTGGCCAGTGCCTCGGCCCGTCCCATGCCTCCGGCCAGCCCTCGTGAGCCTCCCATCCATCCCAGCCCTCCCAGTCCATCCCAGTCCATCCCATTGTGCTCCCAGTTTATCCCAGTGCCTCCCAGTTCACCTTCCTCCTGGCCAGTGCCTCGGCCTCGTCCCATGCTCTCCGGGCCAGCCCCTCGCACTGGGCCTCTCCTGCCCCGTCCACGGCAGGTGTCCCAGTCCAGTCATCCCAGCACTCCCGGCGGACCTCGCCCGGAGTTCCCAACATCCACAGAGGCTGGCCCCGATAGCGTCCGAGAGCAGATCGCCCGACCCAAGCTCCTGGAACGGGGGTCCGGCGAACTGAACGGGGATGGGGATGAGGAATGGAGGATGGAATGGGGCAGGGAATGGGGATGGGAATGGGGATGGGAGGATGGAATGGGGGATGGGATGGGGATGGGGATGGGAATGGGAATGGGGATGGGGATGGGGATGGGAATGGGAATGGGAATGGGGATGGGGATGGGGATGGGAATGGGAATGGGGATGGGGATGGGATGGGAATGGGGATGGGAATGGGGATGGAAATGGGGATGGGGATGGGGATGGGGATGGGGATGGGAATGGGGATGGAATGGGGATGGGGATGGGAATGGGGATGGGAATGGGAATGGGGTGGAATGGGGATGGGGATGGGGATGGGGATGGGGATGGGAATGGGCAGGAATGGAGAAGGGAAGGGGATGGGGATGGGAATGGGGATGGGGATGGGAATGGGGATGGGAATGGGAATGGGGGTGGGAATGGGGATGGGGATGGGAATGGAGAATGGAATGGAGAAGGGAATGGGGGTGGGGATTTGGATGGGAATGGGGCAGAGAATGGGGCAGGGAATGGGAAAGGGAATGGAGAAGGGAATGGGACAGGGAATGGAAATGGGGATGGGAATGGGGATGGGGATGGGAATGGGGATGGGAATGGGGATGGGAATGGGAATGGGGATGGGAATGGGGCAGGGAATGGGAAATGGGGCATGGAATGGGATAGGCAATGGAGAAGGGAATGGGGCAGGGAATGGGGGCAGCGTGGGATGGCTCAGGTGGGAAGGGCCTAAAATCCCATCCCATCCCATCCCATCCCATCCCATCCCATCCCATCCCATCCCTGTATCCCATCCCATCCCATCCCATCCCATCTCATTCCATCCCATCCTATCTCATCTCATCCCATCCCATCTCATCTCCATCCCATCTCATCTCATCTCATCCATCCCATCCCATCCCATCCCATCCTTATCCCATCCCTGTATCCCATCCCATCCCTGTGATCTCCATCCCTCCCATCCCGTTTTCCTGGATATCCCCTGGAATCCTGGGGTCTCCCACCTCTCGTGAATGGTTTTCTTGAGCTCCAGCAGCTCCTGGAGCCCCTTGAGCTTCACCTGCAGCTCCGTGCGTGCAGGGTGCTGACATCCAGATCCTGAGGGATTGGGAAGGGTTGGGAAGGCTGGGAAGGCAGGCATTGGGAATGCCTGAACGTGAGGTATGAGAAGGAGGAGTGGTGGGAATGGCACATGGAATGAAGGAATACTAAATGGCTGAAGGCATGAATATTCAATGTGGTGAATGAATATTCAATGAATGAATGGAAGGAAGGAATATTTGGGAATGAATGAAAATATTAAATGGGAAGGAAGGAAGGAAGGCCTAATAATGAATGAATGGAAGGCTGAAGGAATGGAATGAAGGAAGGAAGGAAGGTCAATGAAGGTCTAGAGTGGAAGGAATATCGGGGAAGGAAGGGAAGGAAGGAAGGGAAGGGCTGGGAATGGAATAAGGCTGAAGGGAAGGAAGGGAAGGGAATAAAGGGAAGGGCGAAGGAATGTCCTAAATTTTTCCCAGCCCATTCAGGTGGATTTCTGCCCCTTCCCACCTTTTGAGCCCAAGAAGGTGAATTCCATCCACTGCAGCCGGATTTAATCCTCATACCTAAAAAGGGGGAAAACCCAAATCATCCAGGGAAACCCCAGGGAAGGTTCAGGTGGGTCTGATCCCAAAATTTATCCCGAGTTCCTGCTGTTTCTCCCCTCTCCCATTTACCAGGAGGAGTCTGGGATTCACCCCCAACCCCACCCTTCCAAACCAGGAATTCTCCTGGGAATCCCCACCTGAGCCTCCCAACCCCTCCTTCCCTCTGGAATTTTCCCCAGGATCCAAGCCCACCCCACTTGCCCGAAGGTATCCATGGATCCTAGGATCTTTCCAGCTCCCCTCTCCAGGTTTTCCCTGCTGAGCCTAGGCCTTCCTTCCGGCCCATCCTGGCCATGAATTCCTCAGACTCTCCGCGCCCGGCTCCGAAAGGGAATTCTCCTGTGTTCACAGGAGGCCAGCGCTACCAGCACTCCGGCCCTGCGCCTTCCAGACTGCAATCTGAGCCGGAATGGGTGGGAGGATTGGGAATGGAATGGAACGGGAATTGATGGATGGGAGGAATGGAATGGGGTGGCTCGGGAATGGAATGGGGTGGGAAAGGAATGGGATGGACAGTGGAATGGGAATGGGTGAGGAATGAAATGGGGTGGAAAGGGAATGGGGATGGATGTGTGGGAATGGAATTACGGGAATGGGTGGAATGGGATGGGGTGGAATGGGATGGGAATGGGTGGGATGAGATGGAGGTGGAATGGGTGTGGAAATGGAATGGGATGAATGGAACGGAATGGGTGGAATGGGATGGGGATGGGGTGGGGATGGGAAGGATGGGAATGAGTAGGGGTGGAATGGAGGAATGGGTGGAATGGGAACGAACTGAAATGGAGGGAATTGATGTATGAAGGAGTGGAATTGGGTGGAAGGAGTGGGAATGTGGAGGAATGGGTGAATGGGGTGGATGATGGGAATGGGAAACAGAATGGGATGGAATGGAATGGGAGTGGGAGTGGGTGGAATGAGGATGAATGGGGTGGGAATGGAATGGAAATGAGGTGGGAGTGGAATGGGAATGGAACGGGAATGGGAGTGGGATGGGGTGGGAATGAGGATGGGAATGGGGTGGGAATGGGAGTGGGAGTGGAATGGATGGGAAAGGGAATGGAATGGTAAGGGGTGGAGGGAATGGGAATGGGATGGGAATGGGAATGGGTGGGAATTGATGGGAATGGGTGGGAATGGAACGGAATGGGGTGGGATGAGGTGGGAATGGGATGGGAGGGATGGGGTGGGAATGGGAATGGAGTGGGAATGGGAATGGAGTGGGAATGGGAATGGGAATGGGGTGGGAATGATGGGGATGGGATGGATGGGAGTGGAATGGGAAAGGGAATGGGAATGGGATGGGAGTGGGATGGGGTGGGAATGGATGAGAGTGGAATAGGAGTGGAATGGGGATGGGAATGGGGCGGGGATGGGGTGGAATGGGATGGATTGGGAATGGAAGGTGGGATGAGTGGAATGGGGGTGGGAATGGGAATGGGATGATGGAGTGGAATGGGAATGGGGTGGGAATGGGGTGGGGTGGGAATGGGAATGGGGTGGGAATGGGAATTGGATGGGGATGGGAGTAGGAATGAATGGAATGGGGATGAGGTGGGAATGAGGTGGGAATGGGGTGGCAATGGGAATGGGAGTGGAATGGGGGTGGGAATGGAATGGGAGTGGGGGTGGGAATGGGTGATGGAATGGGAATGGGGTGGGAATGGGAATTGGGGGTGGGAATGGGAGTGGAGATGGGAATGGGAGTGGGAATGGGAGGAGTTGGAGGAGCAGGGAATGGCAGCCTGAGCACCTGGAGGCACTGGGGAGACCTGGGAAAACTGGGAGAGCTGGGAAATGTGGGAGACCTGGGGAGACTTGGGACAACTGGGAGACCTTGGGAGACTTTGGAGACCTTGGAAAACTGGGAGACCTGGGAGACCTGGGAGATTTAATCCCAACCCCTCCCAACTCCCTGGGAATTTAATCCCGACCCCTCCCAGGGGATTTAATCCCGACCCCTCCCCCGCGGTTGGAGTTTGGAGGCAGGGCCGGGATGAGGCAATCCCGAATTCCATCGGCTCTGCCGGGACCTGCCCGGGGCCGGGCCTTGTTTTCCTTGTTTTCCTTGGAGAAACCTCCCGGGAGAGGAGGAGCAGCCCCTTTTCCCGGCTGGAATTCCCTCGGGGGGGGTTGGGATGAGCCGGGATACCCCGTTTAGGCGCGGGGTTTAAGCCGGGCTCGATCCCGGTGGGTTTTTCTTTTTTTTCCCGGGAATTTTTGCCGGGATGGGGCCGATCCCGCCCGGGGCTCCCCCTGGAGACGCTGCCAGGTTTGGTTAAGCCGAGTTTAACTCCGGGTTTAACTGAGGGGGGAGGGTTTAGGCTGAACTTCCCAGCCTGGCCAGGCAGGATCGAGGCCTTGGGAGGGCTCCTGGGAACAGGGAGAGTGTCCTGATCCCGAAAATCGGATCTGGCCTGGCTAAAACCGGATCTGTCCTGGCTAAAACCGGATTTGTCCTCTCTAAAACCGGATCTGACCTCGCTAAAACGATTTATCCTGGCTAAAACCAGACCTGTCCTCGCTAACAGCAGGTCTGTAGTCCCCAAAATCACACCTGTCATCCCAAAAGCAGCCCTAAGGTCCCTAAATCCGGATTTGTCCTCCCCAAAACCAGACCTGTCCCCCCCAAATGAGACCAAACACCCCTAAAACCAGCCCTGCCCTCCCCAAAAATCAGATTTATCCCCCCTAAACCCGCACCTGTCACCCCTAAACGAGACCAAACACCCCCAAACCCAGCCCTGCCCTCCCCAAAAATCAGATTTATCCCCCCCAAATCCAGCCCTGCCCTCCCCAAAATCAGATTTATCCCCCCTAAAACCAGACCTGTCCTCCTTAAACGAGACCAAACACCCCTAAAACCAGACCTGTCCTCCCTAAAACCAGACCTGTCCCCCCCAAACGAGACCAAACACCCCTAAAACCAGACCTGCCCTCCCTAAAATCAGATTTATCCCCCCTAAACCCACACCTGTCACCCCTAAACGAGACCAAACACCCCTAAAACCAGACCTGTCCTCCCCAAAAATCAGATTTATCCTCCCTAAACCCGGACCTACCCTCTCTAAACGAGACCAAACACCCCCAAAACCAGCCCTGTCCTCCCCAAAAATCAGATTTATCCTCCCTAAACCCGCACCTGTCCCCCCTAAATGAATCATAACACCCCTAAACCCAGCCCTATCACCCCTAAACCCGCACCTGTCCCCCTTAAATGGGACCTAAAACCAGACCTGCCCTCCCTAAAATCAGATTTATCCCCCCTAAAACCAGACCTGTCCCCCCTAAACGAGACTAAACACCCCTAAAACCAGCCCTGCCCTCCCCAAAACCAGCCCTGCCCTCCCTAAAATCAGATTTATCCCCCCTAAACCCGGACCTACCCTCTATAAACGAGACCAAACACCCCTAAAACCAGCCCTGCCCTCCCCAAAAATCAGATTTATCCCCCCTAAACCCGCACCTGTCCCCCCTAAACGAGACCAAACACCCCCAAACCCAGCCCTGCCCTCCCCAAAAATCAGATTTATCCTCCCTAAAACCAGATCTACCCTCTATAAACGAGACCAAACACCCCTAAAACCAGACCTGCCCTCCCCAAAAATCAGATTTATCCTCCCTAAAATCAGATTTATCCTCCCTAAAACCAGCCCTGCCCTCCCCAAAAATCAGATTTATCCCCCCTAAACGAGACCAAACACCCCCAAAACCAGCCCTGCCCTCCCTAAAATCAGATTTATCCCCCCTAAACCCGCACCTACCCTCTCTAAACGAGACCAAACACCCCCAAACCCAGACCTGCCCTCCCCAAAATCAGATTTATCCTCCCTAAAACCAGCCCTGCCCTCCCCAAAAATCAGATTTATCCTCCCTAAAACCGGATCTACCCTCTATAAATGATATTAAACACCCCTAAAACCAGCCCTGCCCTCCCCAAAAAATCAGATTTCTCCCCCCTGAGCCCGGCCCGGCCCCGGCTCTGCCGCTCGCACCTTCTCGATGAGCGTCACGAAGTGGTTGTTGAGCTCTTTGATCTCGTCCTTCTCCCTCCGCCGCAGCTCCCGCAGCTCGGGCTCGACCTCCCGGCTCGGGGGGTCCCTCAGGAGCGACCCCAATTTAGGGGGGCTCTCGGGGGTCCCCCCAAATCCGGCCGGGTCCCGGCTCATCCCTTGGGAAGAGCTCCCCAGGGAGCCGCTGGAAAAGGCCGAGCTGGGGTTCGTCATTCCCGGGATTGGGAATGAGGGGGGGAAGGAAAATAAAAAATTAGGGGGAAAAAATAAAATAAAATAAAATTAAAATCCACCACCACCACCACAACAACAAGAAGAGAGGGATGGATTTTTGGGAGGGGAGGGAATTCCAGAGGCGGCCGAACCCCTGGGCCGGGCAAGGGCGGGGACACCCGCGGGGAGATCCCGATCCCGATCCCTCCTCCGCTCCTTCTTCCCTCCCTCCCTTCTCCCTCCTCCCCTCGGGAGCCGCTCTGGGAATGCGGAGGCTCCCAAATCCCAGCGGATCCCAGCGAATTCCAGCGGGGAGCGCGCGGGAGCTGCTGCTGCGCGTCCAGAGGGGAGGAGAGAGGGGAGGGAAGAGAGAAAAACTCCCTGCCCTGCTTTAGTCCTTTTCCTTTCCTTCCTTTTCCTTCCCTCCTCTTCTTTCCCTCCTTCTCCTTCCCTCATTTTCCTTCTCTCCTTTTCCTTTCCTTCCTTTTCCTTCCCTCCTGTTCTTTCCCTCTTTCCCCCCCCCATCTTTTCTTTCCCCTCTTTTCCTTCCCTCCTTTTCCCTCTCTCCTTTCCCCCCCTCTTTTCTTTCCCTCCTTTTCTTTCCCTCCTTTTCTTCCCCTACTTTATCTTCCCTCTTTTCCCTTCCCCTCCTTTTCTTTCCCTCCTTTTCCCCCCTCTTTTCTTTCCCTCCTTTTCCCTCCCTCCTTTTCCCCTCTCTTTTCTTTCCCTCCTTTTCCTTCCCTCCTTTTTCCCTCCTTTTCCCTCCCTCCTTTTCCCCTCTCTTTTCTTTCCCTCCTTTTCCTCCCCTCCTTTTCCTTCCCTTTTTTTCCCTCCCTCCTTTTCCCCTCTTTTCTTTCCCTCCTTTTCCTTCCCTCTTTTCCTTCCCTTCTTTTTCCCCCTCTTTTTTCCCCTCCTTTTCTTTCCCTCCTTTTTTTCCCTCCTTTTCTTCCTCCCCTTTTCTTCCCCTACTTTTCCCTCCCTCCTTTTTTCCTCCTTTTCCTTCCCTCCTTTTTTTCCCCCCTCCTTTTTTCCCTCCTTTCCCCCCCCCCTTTTTCTTTCCCTCCTTTTCTTCCCCTACTTTTCCTTCCCTCTTTTTTCCTCCCTTTCCCCCCTCTTTTCTTTCCCTCCTTTCCCTTCCCTCCTTTTCCCTTCCCTCCTTTTTTCCTCCTTTTTCTTCCCTCCTTTTCTTTCCCTACTTTTCCTTCTCTTCCTCTTCCTCCCCTCCTTTTCTTTCCCTTCCTTTTCCTCCCCTCCTTTTTCCTTCCCTTACTTTTTCCCTCCCTCCTTTTTTCCCCTCTTTTCTTTCCCTTCCCTCCTTTTCCCCCCCTCTTTTCTTCCCCTCCTTTTTTCCTTCCCTCCTTTTTTTCCTTTCCTTTTCCTCCCTCTTCTTTCTTTCCCTCTCTTTTCTTCCCCTCCTTTTCCTTCCCTCTCTTTTTCTTCCCTACTTTTCCTTCCCTCCTTTTCTTTCCCTCCTTTTCCTTCCCTCCTTTTTCCTTCCTCCTTTCTTTCCCTCCTTTTTTCCTTCCCTCCTTTTTTCCTCCTTTTTCTTCCCTTCTTTTCTTTCTCTCCTTTCCCTTCCCTCTTTTTCTTTCCCTCCTTTTCTTCCCCTCCTTTTCCTTCCCTCTTTTTTTCCTCCTTTCCCCCCCCTTTTTTTCCCCTCTTTTCTTTCCCTTCCCTCCTTTTCCCTTCCCTCCTTTTCTTTCCCTCCTTTTTTTCCTCCTTTCCCCCTTTTTTTCCTTCCCTCCTTTTTTCCTTCCCTCCTTTTTTCCTTCCCTCCTTTTTTCCTTCCCTCCTCTTTTCCTTCCCTCCTTTACCTTCCCTTCTTTTCCCCCCTCTTTTCTTTCCCTCCTTTTCTTTCCCTCTTTTTTTTCTCCTTTTCCCCTCCTTTTCTCCTCTTTTCTTTCCCTCCTTTTTTTCCCTCCTTTTCTTCCTCCCCTTTTCTTCCCCTACTCTTTCCTCTTCCTCCTTTTTCTTTCCCTCCTTTTCCTTCCCTCCTTTTTTTCCCTCCTTTTTCCTCCTCCTTTTCTTTCCCTCCTTTTCTTCCCCTACTTTTCCTTCCTTCTCCTCCTTTCCCTCTTTCTTCCCTCCTTTTCCTTCCCTCCTTTTCTTTCCCTCCTTTTTTCCTCCTTTTTCTTCCCTCCTTTTCTTTCCCTACTTTTCCTTCTCTTCCTCTTCCTCCCCTCCTTTTCTTTCCCTTCCTTTTTTTCCCCTCCTTTTCCTTCCCTTCTTTTCCTCCTCTCTTTCTTTCCCTCCTTTTCTTCCCTTCTCCTTTTCTCCCTCTTTTCCTCCCCTCCTTTTTCCCTCCTTCCTCCTCCTTTTCTCCTTTCCCCCTCTTTTCTTTTCCTCCTTTTCCTTCCCTCCTTTTCCCTTCCCTCCTTTTTTCCTCCTTTTCTTTCCCTCCTTTCCCTTCCCTCCTTTTCCTTCCCTCCTTTTCCTTCCCTCCTTTCCTTTCCCCCCCTCACAATTAAATTCCCAACACCAGATCCAACCCCTGAGGACAAAGAATTCCACCAAAGTGACCCCTCCCAGGGCAGAACATCCCAAAAAAAAATCCCCTCTCCAGGTCCTGGAATCTCCCAAGATGGAATGAATCCATCAGGATCCTCCTGTCCAACCCCCAGGAATGCTCAGATCCCTCTGGAAACCTCCCTGGGTGCCTCCTGAGTCCCCCTTCCCCTCATCCAGGCTGGATCCCAGGATCCCCCTGGGATTTTGGGAGCTGTCCCTGCCCCTGGAAAGCGGGAATGGGATGAGCTTGGAAGTCCTTTCCACACCCAAACCATTCCAGGATGGGATGTTGGATCATCCTGGCCTGGGAAGGAGCAGAAGGGCGAGGCTTTGGGGCTGAAAACTGCCTGGAATTCTGGGGGAAAAGCAGGTGGAAAACTGGGAGGGGACTGGAAAAGGGAGGACAAATCCAAATCCTGTTGGAGAAGGGAGGACAAATCCGATTCCTGCTGGAAAAGGGAGGACAAATCCAATTCCTGTTGGACAAGGGAGGACAAATCCAGCCCCTGCTGGAAAAGGGAGGACAAATCCAACCCCTGATGGAAAAGGAGGACAAATCCAACCCCTGCCCAAAAAAGGAAGACAAATCCAACCTCTCCAAAAAAGGGAGGACAAATCCAAAACCTGCTGGAAAAGAGAGGACAAATCCAATTCCTGCTGAAAAGGGGAGGACAAATCCAGCCCCTGATGGAAAAGGGAGGACAAATCCAGGCCCTGCTGGAAAAGGGAGGACAAATCCAACCCCTCCTGGAAAAGGGAGGACAAATCCAATTCCTGCTGAAAAGGGGAGGACAAATCCAGCCCCTGATGGAAAAGAGAGGACAAATCCAACACCTCCAAAAAAGGGGGAACAAATCCAACCCTTGCCCAAAAAAGGAAGACAAATCCAACCTCTCCGAAAAAGGGAGAGCAAATCCAACCCCTGCTGGAAAAGGGAAGGCAAATCCAGCCCCTACCGGAGCAGGGAGGACAAATCCAGGCGGGCCCTGCCCTGGGAGAGGCTGAGCTGACTCAGCCCTTCGTGCCTTTCCTGCTCCTCCCCTCCCAGGAATTCGGGGCCGGGCCGGGCACTTCGGGCCCTTCCTGGGTGTGCAGGCTCTGGAAAAGGCTCTGAGCTCTCCCTGGATCTTTCCCTTCTCCAGGGGAACATTCCCAGCTCTCCCAGCCTGGCTCCAGAATCCTGGAATGGGTGGGGTTGGAGGGACCTTAAATCCCATCCAGTCCCACCCTGGACCCCTCCCACCATCCCAGGGGGATCCAGCCTGGATTTGGACACTCCCAGGGATGCAGGGGCAGCCACAGCTTCTCTGGGAATTCCATCCCAGCCCCTCCCCACCCTCCCAGCCAGGATCCAGGGAGAGTTTGGGATCCCCTTCCAGTTCCTGAGGGCGCTCCAGGAGAGCTGGAGAGGGATTTGGGATTTGGGATGGAGGGACAGCACACAGGGAATGGCTTCCCGCTGGGAAAGGGGGGAGTTAGGTGGGATTTTGGGAAGGAATTCCTGGCTGGAATGGGTTTCCCAGAGAAGCTGGGGCTGCCCCTGGATCCCTGGGATGGTGGGAGTTTTTCCCTGCCCGTGGAAAGGTGGGAATGGGAGGATTTTTAACGCCCCTTCCCGCCCAAACCATTCCATAAATCCCCGATTCCCGCGTGTTCCCGGTCATCCCTCACCCCCTGGAAGCCGCAGATTCCCAATTCCCATCTGGGAGGCGCCTCCTCCTTTTATCCCAACCCTCTGGAAGGAGCCGCGTTGGGAGAATCCCGGGAGGATTTTATTGCCCAAGGCGCTTCCCGAGCCACATTCCAGCAATTCCCATCCGATCCCGGCAATTCCCGAGCCACATTCCAGCAATTCCCATTCCAGCAATTCCCACCCCGATCCCGGCAATTCCCGAGCCACATTCCAGCAATTCCCCCCCGATCCCGGCGCTTCCCGAGCCCCATTCCAGCATTCCCGATCCGCATTCCATTCATCCGGCGCTTCCCGAGCCACATTCCAGCAATCCGATCCCGGCACTTCCCGAGCCACATTCCAGCAATTCCCCGATCCGGCAATTCCACCCGATCCCGGCGCTTCCCGAGCCACATTCCAGCAATTCCCACCGATCCGGCGCTTCCCGAGCCACATTCCAGCAATTCCCCTGATCCCGCAATTCCCATCCGATCCCTGCAATTCCCATCCGATCCGGCAATTCCCGAGCCACATTCAGCAATTCCCACCCCGATCCGGCAATTCCCCCGATCCCGGCGCTTCCGAGCCCCATTCCAGCAATTCCACCCGATCCGGCGCTTCCGAGCCACATTCCAGCAATTCCCTCGATCGGCGCTTCCTGAGCCACATTCCAGCAATTCCCCCGATCCCGGCGCTCCGGAGGGGTCGCCTGGAACGAGGAGCTTTGTTTGCTCCGTGACTCATTCCGGGCTTAATGAGCTGATTAATGAGCTGATTAATGAGCTGATTAATGGGCTGATTAATGAGCTGATTAATGAGCTGCTGCCTCGTAATGAGCCGCCCCGAGGGACGGGAAAATAAAATCCCATCCCTGCCCATCCCAAATCCCATCCCTGCCCTTCCCAAATCCCATCCCAAATCCCATCCCATGCCCTTCCCAAATCCCATCCCCAAATCCCATCCCTCAGCCCATTCCTGTCCTTCCCAAATCCCATCCCTTCCCATCCCAAATCCCATCCCAAATCCCTCCCCAAATCCCTTCCCAAATCCCATCCCTGCCCTTCCCAAATCCCATCCCTCCCCAAATCCCATCCCTTCCTTCCCAATCCATCCCATCCCCAAATCCCATCCCTCCCCAAATCCCATCCCAAATCCCATCCCTGCCCTTCCCAAATCCCATCCCAAATCCCATCCTGCCCTCCCCACTGACGTCCCCGGGGGGGGGGGGCAATTAGGCTGATAATGTTAATTACCAGGGGAAATTGACAATGACAGAGTTAATTAGAGGGGGTGATTAAGAGTGATAACGTTAATTAGAAGGGGAAATTCAGACTGATAACGTTAATTTGATTGGGAGGGACCGGGCAAGGACCGGCCCCACCCGTCTGGGTCTGATCCATCGGGATTGGGATTGGGATTTGCTGATCCCAGGGCTTTGATCCCACTCTGGGATTGGGATTTGTTGATCCCAGGGCTGGGATTTGTTGATCCCAGGGCTTTAATTCCACTCTGGGATTGGGATTTGTAAATCCCAGGGCTGGGATTTGTTGATCCCAGGGCTCTGATCCCAGCCTGGGATTGGGATTTGTTGATCCCAGGGCTCTGATCCCAGCCTGGGATTGGGATTTGTTCATCCCAGGGCTGGGATTTGTTGATCCCAGGGCTCTGATTCCACTCTGGGATTGGGATTTGTTGATCCCAGGGCTCTGATCCCAGCCTGGGATTGGGATTTGTTGATCCCAGGGCTCTGATCCCAGCCTGGGATTGGGATTTGTTGATCCCAGGGCTCTGATCCCAGTCTGGGATTGGGATTTGTTGATCCCAGGGCTGGGATTTGTTGATCCCAGGGCTCTGATCCCAGCCTGGCTTTGGGATTTGCTGATCCCAGGGCTCTGATCCCAGCCTGGGATTGGGATTTGTTGATCCCAGGGCTGGGATTTTTAAATCCCAGGGCTCTGATCCCAGCCTGGGATTGGGATTTGTTGATCCCAGGGCTCTGATCCCAACCTGGGATGGGATTTATAAATCCCAGGGCTGGGATTTGTTGATCCCAGGGCTCTGATCCCACTCTGGGATTGGGATTTGCTGATCCCAGGGCTGGGATTTCTAAATCCCAGGGCTCTGATCCCTCTCTGGAATTGGGATTTGTTGATCCCAGGGCTCTGATCCCACCCTGGCTTTGGGATTTATAAATCCCAGCCCTTCCATCCCATCCTGGTCTGGGCTCTGCAATCCCAACCTTTGCTCCCCAGCTGGAAGAAGAGCAGAGGGAAGGAGGGGATTCCACCTCCCTTTTGGCTTTTTTCCCCCTCCTGATCCTCCCTCTTTGCCCTATTTGGGATCCTGCTCGGAATTCCCCCCTTCCTTTTTTGTGGGAAGGCCAAAACCGCGGATTTGGGAGCTGGGATCTGCCCATTCCTGCAGGAAAACCCTTCCCCCAGGGCTGTCTCGGCCCCAGGGAGGCAGAGGAAGGGCCCGGCCCGGGGTTACAACCCCAATAAATGCCCCGTAAAAAAAGGGAATTGTTTGCCGGGCTCTGACTCAGCGGGGTGGAGGCTCCGCCGCTCCTGCCCTTCCCTCTGGGCATTCCCTGCTCCTGCTCCTGCTCCTGCTCCTTCCCTCTGGGCATTCCCTGCTCCTTCTCCTGCTCCTGCCCTTCCCTCTGGGCATTCCCTGCTCCTTCTCCTGCTCCTGCCCTTCCCTCTGGGCATTCCCTGCTCCTGCTCCTGCTCCTTTCCTTTCCCTCTGGCCATTCCCTGCTCCTGCTCCTGCCCTTCCCTCTGGGCATTCCCCTGCTCCTGCTCCTGCTCCTTCCCTTTCCCTCTGGCCATTCCCTGCTCCTGCTCCTGCCCTTCCCTCTGGGCATTCCCTGCTCCTGCTCCTGCTCCTTTCCTTTCCCTCTGGCCATTCCCTGCTCCTGCTCCTGCCCTTCCCTCTGGGCATTCCCTGCTCCTTCTCCTGCTCCTTCTCCTTCCCTCTGGGCATTCCCTGCTCCTTTCCTTTCCCTCTGGCCATTCCCTGCTCCTGCTCCTGCCCTTCCCTCTGGGCATTCCCTGCTCTTTCCCTTCCCTCTGGGCATTCCCTGCTCCTGCTCCTGCCCTTCCCTCTGGGCATTCCCTGCTCCTTCTCCTTCTCCTGCTCCTTCCCTCTGGGCATTCCCTGCTCCTTTCCTTTCCCTCTGGCCATTCCCTGCTCCTGCTCCTGCTCCTGCCCTTCCCTCTGGGCATTCCCGTCTCCTTTCCTTCTCCTTCTCCTCCTTCTCCTTCCCTTCCCTCTGGGCCTTCCCTGCTCCTTCCTTGCTCCTTCCCTTCTCCTTCTCCTTCTCCTTCCCCCTGTGCCTTTCCTTCTCCTTCCCTGCTCATTCCCCTTCCCTGCTCCTTCCCTTCTCCTTCCCTAATCCTTCCTCTTCCCTGCTCCTTCTCCTTCCCTCTGGGCATTCCCTGCTCCTTCTCCTTCCCTGCTCCTTCCCATTCCCTCTATTCCTTCCCTCTCCTTCTCCTTCCCCTTCCCTCTATTCCTTCCCTGCTCCTTCCCTTTCCCTCTGGGCCTTCCCTTCTCCTGCTCCTTCTCCTTCCCCCTAGGCATTCCCTGCTCCTTCCCATTCCCTCTTCTCATTCCCCTTCCCTACTCCTTCCCTTCTCCTTCCCTAATCCTTCCTCTTTCCTGCTCCTTCCCTTTCCCTCTGGGCATTCCCTGCTCCTTCCTCTGCTCCTTCCCTGCTCCTTCTCCTTCTCCTGCTCTTCCCTCTGGCCATTCCCTGCTCCTTCTCCTGCTCCTTTCCTTTCCCTCTGGGCATTCCCTGCTCCTTCCTCTGCTCCTTCCTTCCTCTTTCCCCTTCCCTCTGTTCCTTTCCTGCTCCTTCCCTTTCCCTTTGGGCCTTCCCTTCTCCTTCTCCTTCTCCTTCTCCTTCTCCTTCTCCTTCTCCTTCTCCTTCTCCTTCTCCTTCTCCTTCTCCTTCTCCTTCTCCTTCTCCTTCTCCTTCTCCTTCTCCTTCTCCTTCCCCTTCCCCTTTCCCTTCCCTTTCCCTCTGTTCCTTCCCAGCTCGGAGCTGTTTTGGGGGGAGACCCTTCCAATCCTCCCCCCGCCCCCCCCTCATTTTTTACCCGTCAAAAGTCTCAAATTCCCAGAAATTTTCCACAGGAGACACCCCAGGTGAATCCACCCACCCAGGATTCCCCTCATCCTCCTGGAAACCTCTGGGAATTCTGGCAGGGCCTTTCCGGCCCTCCTGGAGCAGGAGGACAGTTCAGACCGAAAACTGGGGAGATTTTGAGGGGATCCTCTAAAAATAAATATTTATTTATTGATTGATTTATTTATTCATTCCTGCCTCTCCCCTGGTTTTTATTCCTGCCTCTCTCCAGGGTTTTATTCCCAGGGGTGGGACTGGAGGGGCAGGGAAGGAAAATTCCCAGGAATAAAACAGTGGGAAGTCGGAACTTGGACAATTCCAGGGCCATTGGAGAAGGGATTGGTTCCAGCAGGGATTTGGGATCCTTGGAAAAGCCTGGACAATCCCAAGACTTGGGAAAAGGGAGAGGCTCCAGCAGGGATTTGGAATCCTTGGAAAAGCCACCCTGGGAGGAGCTGATCCCGATCCCAGGGTAGGGGGAGGGGAAGGATCCGGATCCTCCAGATGATCCTTGAAGGTCTTCCCATCCCATCCCATCCCATCAATCCCATCCCATCAATCCCATCCCATCCCATCCCATCCCATCCCATCCCATCCCATCCCATCCCATCCCATCCCATCCCATCCCATCCCATCCCATCTATCCATCCCATCCCATCCCATCCCATCCCATCCCATCCCATCCCATCCCATCCCATCCCATCAATCCCATCCCATCAATCCCATCCCATCCCATCCCATCCCATCATCCCATCCCATCAATCCCATCCCATCATCCATCCCATCCCATCCCATCCCATCAATCCCATCCCATCCCATCCCATCCCATCCCATCCCATCCCATCCCATCCCATCCCATCCCATCAATCCCATCCCATCCCATCCCATCCCATTCCAGCATTCCCTGATTCCCACCCACCAGGGAATCACAGGATCATCCTGGGGGCCGTTCCCAGGATCGGGAAAGGGGTGGAAAACCAAATCAGGCACCAATTAAAATCAAATTAAATGCTGATTAAAGCCAAATCAGACACCAATTAACATCAAATTAAATGCTGATTAAAGCCAAATCAGGTACCAATTAAAGTCAAATCAATTAAAATCAAATTAAATACCAATTAACCAAATCAGACACCAATTAAAATCAAATCAGACACCAATTAAAACCAAATTAGACACCAATTAACCAAGTCAGACATCAATTAAAGCCAAATTAAACACCAATTAAAGCCAAATCAGGCACCAATTAAAATCAAATTAAATGCTAATTAAATCCAAATCAGACACCAATTAAAGCCAAATCAGGTACCAATTAAAGCCAAATCAGGCACAAATTAAAATCAAATTAAATGCTAATTAAATCCAAATCAGACACCAATTAACATCAAATTAAATGCTGATTAAAGCCAAATCAGGTACCAATTAAAGCCAAATCAGGCACAAATTAAAATCAAATCAGGCACCAATTAAAACTAAATCAGGCACCAATTAAAACTGAATCAGACACCAATTAAAATCAAATTAGGCACCAATTGAAACCAAATTAGCCACAAATTAAAACCAAATTAAACACCACCCAAAAATAAATCAGGCACAAATTAATATCAAATCAGGTACCAATTAAAACCAAATCAAGCACTGATTAATCAACCTAAAACCAAAAGCAGAGCCCTCCCCCCACCCCATCCAAGGGGAGCATCCCAACAAAACCCATCCCGTGGGATCCATCCCAACAAAGCCCATCCCGTGGGATCCATCCCAACAAAACCCATCCCGTGGGATCCATCCCAACAAAGCCCATCCCGTGGGATCCATCCCCACAAAGCCCATCCCGTGGGATCCATCCCAACAAAGCCCATCCCGTGGGATCCATCCCAACAAAGCCCATCCCGTGGGATCCATCCCAAAAAAACCCATCCCGTGGGATCATCCCAAAAAAACCCATCCTGTGGGATCCATCCCAACAAAGCCCATCCCGTGGGATCCATCCCAACAAAGCCCATCCCGTGGGATCTATCCCAAAAAAGCCCATCCTGTGGGATCCATCCCAAAAAAACCCATCCCAGGGGATCCATCCCAAAAAACCCATCCCGTGGGATCCATCCCAAAAAACCCATCCCGTGGGATCCATCCCAACAAAACCCATCCTGTGGGATCCATCCCAACAAAGTCCATCCCTTGGGATCCATCCCAAAAAAACCCATCCCGGGGGATCCATCCCAAAAAAACCCATCCCGTGGGATCCATCCCAACAAAGCCCATCCCGTGGGATCCATCCCAAAAAAACCCATCCCGGGGGATCCACCCCAAAAAAACCCATCCCAGGGGATCCATCCAGGAGCCAACCTTTGGAATGGGAATCAATGAAATCCCAATAAATCTCCACCTCATCCCGGGATTTCAGCATCAGGAGGGGTCTGGGACACCCTGGATGTGGGGAATTTGTGGAATGTGTGGAATATCCAGAGCTGGATCAGTGAATCCAACTCCTGCCTGGTGACATCCAGAGTTTGGGAACAAGTTCCCTCTGGAACTTCCATTCCCACGGGGAATGGATCAGGAATCACCCCCAGGGATCAAGAATCATCCCCAGGGAATGGATCAGGATCAGGAATCACCCCCAGGGAATGAATCAGGGATCAGGAATCACCCCATTATTTTATTTTATTTTATTTTATTTTATTTTATTTTATTTTATTTTATTATTTTATTTTATTTTATTTTAAATTTTATTTTATTTTATTTTATTCAATTTTATTTTACTCAATTTTATTTAACTTCATTTTATTTTATTTTATTTTACTTTATTTTATTTAACTTTATTTTATTTTATTTAACTTTATTTTATTTTATTTTATTTTATTTTACTGTATTTTTAATTTTATTTTACTTTATTTCGTCTTATTTTATTTTATTTTATTTTACTTAATTTTATTTTATTTTATTTTATTTTATTTTATTTTCCTGTATTTTATTTTATTTTCCTGTATTTTAAATTTTATTTAACTTTATTTCATTTAAATTTATTTTATTTTATTTTATTTTATTTTATTTTATTTTATTTTATTTTATTTTATTAATTTTTTCGTGTGTGTTGGGGGGCCCAATTTCCACCCGAATCCCTCCCCGTTATCCCGCGGATATCCCGGATGGATCCACGCGATTCCCACGCGCGGCATTCCAGGAATGCGCTCCCTCAGGGATCGCTCCCTCCCTCCCCGCCTTCCCAACCCCCCGCAATTCCAGCGGCTCCGCCTCTGGAATCGTCACCGCCCCGGGAACGTTTTCAGCGTTGCCAGGGAATGAAAACAACAACAACGAACCCGCGGCCACCTCCGGGGCCACGTCCGGCTCCCCTGGGAGAGGATTAAACAAAGGGAATTAAAAAAAGGGAATTAAAAAAGGGAATTAAAAAAAGGGAATTAAAAAGGAATTTAAAAGGAAATAAAAAGGGAATATTCCCTTCTCCAGGTGGCAAAGGGAGATTCTGATCCCACCCGGATCGCCCCCCAACCCCGGACCGGGGCACCAGGGTTGGGTTGGGCCTCACCCCAAATCCCCACCCCCCAAAACCCCTGACTAATTTACTGCCTGGATTCACCTGCCTAAATTTACCTGCCTAAATTTACCTGTCTGAATGTACCTGCCTGAATTTACCTACCTGAATTCACCTGCCTGAATTTACCTACCTGAATTCACCTGCCTGAATTTACCTACCTGAATTCACCTGCCTAAATTCACCTGCCTGAATTCACCTGCCTGGCTTTCCCTGCCCAGGTTTACCTGCCTGGATTTACCTGCCTGAATTTATCTGCCTGAATTTATCTGCCTGAATTTACCTGTCTGAATTTACCTGCCTGGGTTTCCCTGCCTGAATTCACCTGCCTGAATTCACCTGCCTGGTTTTCTCTGCCCAGGTTTACCTGCCTGACTTTACCTGCCCAGGTTTCCCTGCCTGGATTTACCTACCTGAATTTACCTGCCTGGTTTTACTGCCCAGGTTTACCTACCTGAATTTACCTGCCTGAATTCACCTGCCTGAATTTACCTGCCTGAATTTACCTGCTTGAATTCACCTGCCTGGCTTTCCCTGCCTGAATTTACCTGCCTGAATTTACCTGCCTGGTTTTACTGCCTGGCTTTCCCTGCCCAGGTTTACCTGCCTGAATTTACCCACCTGGTTTTACCACCTGGCTTTCCCTGCCTGGATTTACCTGGTCAGGTTTACCTGCCTGAATTTACCCACCTGGTTTTACCTGCCTGGCTTTTCCTGCCTCGATTTCCCTGCCTGCCTTTCCCTACCTGCCTTACCCTGCCTGGTTTTACCACCTGGTTTTCCCTGCCTGGATTTACCTGCCTGGTTTTCCCTGCCCAGGTTTTACCACCTGGATTTCCCTGCCTGGTTTTCCCTGCCTGGCTTTCCCTGCCTGTATTTCCCTACCTGCCTTACCCTGCCTGGTTTTACCACCTGGCTTTCCCTGCCTGGATTTCCCTGCCTGGCTTTCCCTGCCTGGTTTTCCCACCTTTCTTTCTTTCCCTGCCCGATCTGCTCCTGCTGTGCCTCTCAAACCCCCCCCCTTTGTGCCGATCCAACCCCAGGACAAGGAGGGAGCTCCTTCCTGACCCCAAATCCCCCCTCCAGCCTCGACCCCTCTTTCCTCCCGACATCCCAGAGCTGTTTCCCTGGAGCAGCTGGAATGTTCCCTCCCCCATTCCAGGATGGGATTAATCCCGTTTTTTTTGGGGGGTGTCTGTGACCACTCATTTCACACTCACAGTGGATTGGGGTGGTTTTCTTTTTAATCACAGAATAAACGAGGTCGGAAAAGAGCTCTGAGTCCAACCTGGGAGGGCGGGAGCCGAGCCAGGCACGGGGCCAGCAGGAATCCTGCAGGAATCCCGCAAGAATCCCGCAGGAATCCCGCAGGAATTCCCACCTCATCCCTCCCCCTCCGCCTCAAATTCCCCCCTTTATTTTTCCCCCCTCCTTAAAAAGCCCCTTTTTCCCCCCGGGGAACAATCGGGCTCTGCAGCTTCTCCCCCGCCCTCCAGAGCCGGATTTGTCACCAGGCTGGGGCCACTTTGGGGCCAGGAGTTTGGGTTTGGGGCCAGGAGTTTGGGTTTGGGGCCAGGAGTTCGGGTTTGGGGCCAGGAGTTTGGGTTTGGGGCCAGGAGTTTGGATTTGGGGCCAGGAGTTTGGGTTTGGGGCCCGGAGTTCGGGTTTGGGGCCAGGAGTTCAGGTTTGGGGCCAGGAGTTTGGGTTTGGGGCCAGGAGTTCGGGTTTGGGGCCAGAGTTTGGGACCAGGAGTTCGGGTTTGGGGCCAGGAGTTTGGGTTTGGGGCCAGGAGTTTGGGTTTGGGGTCAGGAGTTTGGATTTGGGGCCAGGAGTTTGAGTTTGGGGCCAGGAGTTTGGATTTGGGGCCAGGAGTTCGGGTTTGGGGCAGGGAGTTTGAGTTTGGGGCCAGGAGTTCGGGTTTGGGGCCAGGAGTTTGGATTTGGGGCCAGGAGTTCGGGTTTGGGGCCAGGAGTTTGGGTTTGGGGCCAGGAGTCCAAGTTTGGGGCCAGGAGTTCGGGTTTGGGGCCAGGAGTCCAAGTTTGGGGCCAGGAGTTCGGGTTTGGGGCCAGGAGTTCAGGTTTGGGGCAGGGAGTTTGGGTTTGGGGCCAGGAGTTTGGGTTTGGGGCCAGAGTTTGGGGCCAGGAGTTTGGGTTTGGGGCCAGGAGTTCGGGTTTGGGGTCAGGAGTTTGGGTTTGGAGCCAGGAGTTGGGTTTGGGGCCAGGAGTTCGGGTTTGGGGCCAGGAATTGGGTTTGGGGCCAGGAGTTTGGGTTTGGGGCCAGGAGTTTGGGTTTGGGGCCAGGAGTTTGGATTTGGGGCCAGGAGTTTGAGTTTGGGGCCAGGAGTTGAGTTTGGGGCCAGGAATGGGGTTTGGAGCCACTCTTATCTCCCCATCCTGCTGACGAGGAGGGGGGAGAAGCCGAAGGATGACACATCCAGGGCAGACTTTGCAATCATCTGCTGGGGAATTTACGACCTGATAGCGAGCTCTGGTTCCCCTCTCCCCTCCCTTCCCCTCCCCTCCCCTCCCCACCCCTTCCAGACTCTTTGAAAATGGACAACACCCTTAAAGCTCTTTTTTTTTTAAATTATTTCACCCCCCTCTCTGCTTTTTGTCAGAGAATTCCCCCCCAAATTCCAGCAGGAACTCAAGAATTCCAGGCAGGAATTTATTCCTGTCTCTCCCTTTTGAGCAAACTGGGGGGGGGGAAAGGGGGGGTATTCAAAATTCCCCTCTCCCCCATCGATTTTAAGGGGTTTTTTTTCAGGATTAACGAGGGGAGCGAAGGGAAAAGCCCAAAAAATAATAAAAAAAAGCAGGGCCTGGAGAGCTCCCAGGGCCGCCTAAGCCGGGTTTGGTTGATGTTAAACCAGGCTGAGGCCTCTTTATCAGCTCCCTCTGGGCCCCAGAGGAGCCGCTGGCAGAGCTGGAATAAAAAAAAAAAGAAAAATAAATCGATTGTGTTCCCTGCGTGTCCCCAACCCCCCCCTCTCGGGGCATTCCAAATGGAGCGGGGGCAGAAAAAAACCGGGAGAATCCTTGGGGAATGGGGGCAGAAAAAACCGGGAGAATCCTTGGGGAATGGGGGCAGAAAAAAACCGGGAGAATCCTTGGGGAATGGGGGTGTCACTCGGGGGGCAGGAAAAAAACGGGAGAATCCTTGGGGAATGGGGGCAGAAAAAAACCGGGAGAATCCTTGGGGAATGGGGGTGTCACTCGGGGGGCAGAAAAAAACCGGGAGAATCCTTGGGGAATGGGGGCAGAAAAAAAACGGGAGAATCCTTGGGGAATGGGGGTGTCACTGGGTGCTCGGGGGCAGAAAAACCGGGAGAATCCTTCGGGAATGGGTGGGGGGAGCCCGGAGGGGCCCAGAAAGGGCCTGTTTGGAGGAGGAACTCTGGGATCTCGCGTCCCACGCGTGTGCCACCCTGGTGCCATCCACCTGTGCCACGCACCTGGCGCCCAGGTGAGGAGCGCGGGGTGGCACCGGCGCCAGGTGTGTCCTTGTCCCCTTCCCGGAGGAGGGGGGGGAAGGTGGGAAAGGCTCGGCCGGGCACACCCAGCTCGGCCGGGCAGTAAAACGATCCCTGTCTCGTCACCCTCGGGGCCAAGCCCAGCTCTTTCTCTTCCTCCCCCTCCTCCTCCTCTGTGGCCGATAAAAGGGACACCCCGCTCGTTTCACCCCCACTTCGCTCGTGGGCAGCTCCTTCCCCCTGAGCTTATATTTTTAATTCTTTTTATTCATTATTTTTTTGGGGAGAAATTTTGGGATTTTGGAGGCGCCATGTCCCGCTCCGTGAGCTTCACCTCCCGCTCCGTGGCCGCGCCGGCCGTCACGCAGGTGCGGGTCAGCTCCGTGTCGTCCACGCGTGGCCTCGGCGGCCCCTCCGCCCGCGGGGGGGGCTTCGGCAGCTCCAGCCTCTACAACCTGGGCTCCTCCAAGAGGGTCTCGCTGGGAGGGGGCGGCTCCTTCGGCCTCCGAGCCGGCTCTGGGGGCTTGGGGGGTCCCGCGGGGATCCAGGAGGTGACGGTGAACCAGAGCCTGCTGACCCCCCTCAACCTGGAGATCGACCCCAACATCCAGAGGGTGCGGCGGGAGGAGAAGGAGCAGATCAAGAGCCTCAACAACAAGTTCGCCTCCTTCATCGACAAGGTGAGGGCCCCGCGGGGAGGGGATAATCGGACATCGGGGAGAGGGGAAAGGTGGGGCCAAAAATCTGCAACAGGTGGGGCCAAAAATCTGCAACAGGTGGGGCCAAAAATCTGCACAAAGGGGGAACCAAAATCTGCAACAGGTGGGGCCCAAAATCTGCACAAAAAGGGGACCAAAAATCTGCACAAAGGGGGGCCCAAAATCTGCAACAGGGGGGGTCCAAAATCTGCACAAAGGGGGAATCAAAATCTGCACAAAGGGGGACCCAAAATCTGCACCAGGTGGGGCCAAAATCTGCCCAGAGCTCTGGGTGGGGCAGGGGGGACCCCAAAATCTGCCCAGAGCTCTTGGGGAGCTGCTGAGCAACAGGGGGACCCCAAAATCTGCCCAGAGCTCTGGGAAGGGGGGCAGGTGGGACCCAAAATCTGCACCAGGGGGACCCAAAATCCGCTCCGAGCTCAGGGGGAGCTGCTGAGCAAGAGGTGGGACCCCAAAATCTGCACCAGGTGGGGCCAAAAATCTGCCCAGAGCTCTGGGTGGGGCAGGGGGGACCCAAAATCTGCCCAGAGCTCTGGGGAGCTGCTGAGCAACAGGGGGGACCCCAAAATCTGCACAAAGGGGGACCCAAAATCTGCACAAAGGGGACCCAAAATCTGCTCCGAGCTCGGGGGGAGCTGCTGAGCAAGAGGTGGGACCCCAAAAACCTGCTGAGAGCTCTGGGGGAGCTGCTGAAACGCCCAAATGGGACCCCAAAAATCTGCTGGGAAATCAGAAACAGGCTGGGGGTCAATCCCGGAGGACGGGGGGTAAATTCCTGAGGACGGGGTGGGGTTTGCTCTGTCCCTAAATCGGGGCAGGGACCCGGGGGTCCCTAAATCGGGGCAGGGACCCGGGGGGTGTCCCTAAATCGGGGCAGGGACCCGGGGGGTGTCCCTAAATCAGGGCAGGGACCCGGGGGGTGTCCCTAAATCAGGGCAGGGACCCGGGGGGTGCCCCCAAATCAGGGCAGGGACCCGAGGGGTGTCCCCCAGACTGGAAAAGGGACCGGGGGTTTGTCCTTTGTCCCTGAAAGTGGAAAAGGGGACTGGGCTCTGTCCCCAGACTGCCCCTGCCCTGCCCTTTTTGTACCCGGGTGCCGCCCAAAGGTGGGTTCAGCCCTTCAAAACCCCCAAATTCGGGCAGGGAGGGGCTGAGCCCCACCCGGCCCCCAAATTCGGGCAAGGGGAGGGGCTGAGCCCCCCCTGGCCCCCAAATTCCAGCAGAGGGAGGGGCTGAGCCCCCCCCCCCCCCCTAAATTCGAGCAGGGGGAGGGGCTGAGCCCTCCCCAGCCCCCAAATTCGGGCAGAGGGAGGGGCTGAACCCCCCCGGGTGGGGCCGAGCTGCCCCTGCCCCACCTCCCCCAAGGCAGATCCCGGGCAAACCCCGCTCTGGCATCCCCGAAATTCCAGGAATTCCTCCACCCCGGGGTTGGTTCGAGGTCTGGCAGGAAGGGGGGGTTTTGGTTTCTGTCGAGTGTCAGCCCTGGCAGAGGCTCCAAATCTTCAACCCCTGCTCATCTTCAGCCCCTGCAGAGCCCCAGAGACACAAACACACCCGGCCTGGAGCGGCTCCGGCCCTTCCAGCCCCCCTTGGAGCTTCCCACCAGCATCCCAATCCCTTTGGAGCTTCCCATCAGCATCCCAATCCCTTGGGAGCTTCCCACCAGCATCCCAATCCCGGGAGCTTCCCACCAGCATCCCAATCCCTTTGGAGCTTCCCACCAGCATCCCAATGCCTGGGAGCTTCCCATCAGCATCCCAATCCATTTGGAGCTTCCCATGAACCACCCAATCCCTTTGGAGCTTCCCATGAGCATCCCAATCCCTTGGAACACCCAATCCCTTTGGAGCTTCCCACCCAAACCCAAAATCCTTTGGAGCTTCCCATCAGCATCTCAAACCCTTGGGAGCTTCCCATGAGCATCCCAATCCCTTGGGACACCCAAACCCTTGGGAGCTTCCCACCCAAACCCTTTGGGACTCCCAAACCCTTTGGAGCTTCCCACCCAAACCCAAAACCCTTTGGAGCTTCCCATGAGCCACCCAATCCCTGGGGAGCTTCCCACGAGCATCCCAATCCCTGGGGAGCTTCCCACCTGCATCCCAATCCCTTTGGGACATCCAAACCCTTTGGAGCTTCCCACCCAAACCCAAAATTCCCTGGAGCTTCCCACGAGCATCCCAATCCCTTTGGAGCTTCCCAAGAGCCACCCATTCCCTTGGGAGCTTCCCATCAGCATCCCAATCCCTTTGGAGCTTCCCACCAACATCCCAATCCATTTGGAGCTTCCCACAAGCCACCCAATCCCTTTGGAGCTTCCCACCAGCATCCCAAACCCTTTGGGATACCCAAACTCTTTGGAGCTTCCCACCCAAACCCAAAACCCTTTGGAGCTTCCCACCAGCATCCCAATCCCTTTGGAGCTTCCCATGAGCATCCCAATCCCTTGGGACACCCAAACCCTTTGGAGCTTCCCACCCAAACCCTTTGGGACTCTCAATCCCTTGGGACACCCAATCCTTTGGAGCTTCCCAATACCCACCCAAACCCTTGGGAGCTTCCCACCCAAACCCTTTGGGACTCTCAATCCCTTGGAACACCCAAACCCTTTGGAGCTTCCCAGGAGCCACCCAATCCCTTGGGATACCCCATTTGGAGCTTCCCACCAGCATCCCAAACCCTTGGGAGCTTCCCAGGAGCCACCCAATCCCTGGGACACCCAAACCCTTGGGAGCTTCCTACCAACCACCCAATCCCTCAGGATATCCCCTTTGGAGCTTCCCAATGCCCACCCAATGTTCCCTTTGGAACACCCAATCCTTTGGAGCTTCCCACCCAAACCCAAATCCTTGGGAGCTTCCCATCAGCATCCCAATCCCTTTGGAGCTTCCCACGAGCCACCCAAACCCTTGGGACACCCAATCCCTTGGGACACCCCCTTTGGAGCATCCCACCAACCACCAATGCCTTGGAACATTCAAACCCTTGGGAGCTTCCCAGGAGCCACCCAATCCCTTTAAGGACTCAAACCCTCTGGGCTTCCACCAGCACCAATCCTTTGGAGCTTCCCACCGCAGCCAACCCAAAACTCCTTTGGGACACCCCACCATAGGACACCCCTTGGAGCTTCCACCACCAATCCCTTGGAGCATTCAAACCCTTGGGAGCTTCCCAGGAGCCACCCAATCCCTTTGGGACATCCAAACCCTTTGGAGCTTCCCACCCAAACCCAAAATCCTTTGGAGCTTCCCACCAGCATCCCAATCCCTTGGGAGCTTCCATGAACATCAATCCTGAGACACCTCCTTTGGACTTCCACCAGACCCAAATCTTGGAGCTTCCCATCAGCATCCCAATCCCTTTGGAGCTTCCCACCAGCATCCCAATCCCTGGGGAGCTTCCCACCTGCATCCCAATCCCTTTGGGATACCCAAACTCTTTGGAGCTTCCCACCCAAACCCAAAATCCTTTGGAGCTTCCCATGAGCCACCCAATCCCTTGGGACACCCAAACCCTTGGGAGCTTCCCCCCAAACCCAGAATCCTTTGGAGCTTCCCATGAGCCACCCAATCCCTTGGGACACCCAAATCCTTTGGAGCACCCAATCATTTGGGACACCCAATCCCTTGGGAGCTTCCCACCCAAACCCAAAATTCCCTGGAGCTTCCCACGAGCATCCCAATCCCTTTGGAGCTTCCCAATAGCCACCCAATCCCTTGGGACACCCAAACCCTTTGGAGCTTCCCACCCAAACCCTTTGGGACTCCCAATCCCTTGGGACACCCAAACCCTTTGGAGCTTCCCAATGCCCACCCAATCCCTTGGGACACCCAATCCCTTCGGAGCCACCCCCACCACACCCCATCTCCCCCAAATTCCCATCGTCTCATCCCCCCTCCCCAATAACCCTCCCCCCCGTGGGGGTCTCCCCTCCCTTTCCCAGGTGCGGTTCCTGGAGCAGCAGAACAAGATGCTGGAGACCAAGTGGGGGCTGCTGCAGGAGCAGAGGAGCCCCCGCAGCAACATCGGCCCCCTCTTCGAGTCCTACATCGGGAACCTGCGGCGCCAGCTGGACGCGCTGCTGGGGGACAAGGGGCGGCTCGAGGGCGAGCTCAAGAACATGCAGGACCTGGTGGAGGACTTCAAGAACAAGTAACGAGTCCCTCAAACACCCCAGAGCCTCACCCCGGGGTGTTTTCCCAGATGGGAATTGCTGGGGGAAGGGGGCGTGTTTTCGGGGCTGGAAGTGGAGTTTGGGGTCTCGTCGGGGTTGAAGTGGCATTTGGGGTCTCCTTGGGGTTGGAAGTGGAGTTTGGGGTTTCTCAGAGCTGGAAGTGGAATTTGGGGTCTCCTCAGGGCTGGAAAAGGAGTTTCAGGTCTCTTTGGGGTTGGAAGTGGCATTTGGGGTCTTCTCGGGGTTGGAAGTGGAACTTTGGGGCCTCTTTGGGGTTGGAAGTGGAGTTTGGGGTCTTCTCAGGGTTGGAAGTGGAGTTTGGAGTCTCCTTGGGGTTGGAAGTGGCATTTGGGGTCTCCTCAGGGATTGGAAGTGAAACTTTGGGGTCTTCTCAGGGTGGAAGTGGAGTTTGGGGTCTCCTCAGGGTTGGAAGTGGAGTTTGGGGTCTCTTTGGGGTTGGAAGTGGAGTTTGGGGTTTCCTTGGTGTTGGAAGGGGCATTTGGGTTCTCCTCGGGATTGGAAGTGGAACTTTGGGGTCTCCTCAGGGTGGAAGTGGAGTCTGGGGTCTCTCAGAGCTGGAAGTGGAGTTTGGGGTCTCCTCAGGGCTGGAAAAGGAGTTTCAGGTCTCTTTGGGGTTGGAAGTGGCATTTGGGGTCTTCTTGGTGCTGGAAGGGGTATTTGGGGTCTTCTCAGAGCTGGAAGTGGAATTTGGGGTCTGTCAGGGTTGGAACTGGAGTTTGGAGTCTCCTTGGGGTTGGAAGTGAAATTTTGGGGCCTCTTTGGGGTTGGAAGTGGCATTTGGGGTCTTCTCAGGTCTGGAAGTGGAGTTTGGGGTCTTCTCAGGGTGGAAGTGGAGTTTGGGGTCTCCTCAGGACTGGAAGGGTCGTTTGGAGCTGCAGGAGCCCTGTGGGTTCCACAGGCTGGGAGGTGATCCCTGGTTGTTCCAGGGGCAGGGAACGGAGCAGGCTGGGAGGTGATCCCAGCCCATCCCAGGTGATCCCAGCCCATTCCAGGCTATCCCAGCCCATTCCAGGTGATCCCAGACCATTCCAGGAGCAGGGAATGCAGCAGGTTGGAGGGTTATCCCAACCATTCCAGGGGCAGGGAATGCAGCAGATTGGCAGGTGATCCTGGCTCATTCCCTGATCCCACCCCGTTCCAGTCTATCCCAGCCCATCCCAGTCTATCCCAGCCCGTCCCAGTTGATCCCAGCCCGTTCCAGGGGCAGGGAATGCAGCAGGTTGGGAGGTGATCCTGGCTCATTCCCTGATCCCAGCCCATCCCAGTCTCTCCCAGCCTGTCCCAGTTGATCCCAGCCCGTTCCAGGGGCAGGGAATGGACCAGGTTGGGAGGTGATCCCAGCCCATTCCTGGTAATCCCAGCCCATTCCAGGTGATCCTGGCCCATTCCAGGAGCAGGGAATGGACCAGGTTGGCAGGTGATCCTGGCTCATTCCCTGATCCCAGCCCATTCCAGGTGATCCCAACCATTCCAGGGGCAGGGAATGCAGCAGGTTGGCAGGTGATCCTGTCTCATTCCCTGATCCCAGCCCATTCCAGGCGATCCCAGCCCGTTCCAGGCAATCCCAGCCCGTTCCAGGCAATCCCAGCCCGTTCCAGGCTATCCCAGCCCGTCCCAGGCTATCCCAGCCCATTCCAGTTGATCCCAGTCCATTCCAGGCTATCCCAGCCCATTCCAGGCTATCCCAGCCCATTCCAGGTGATCCCAGCCCATTCCAGGAGCAGGGAATGGACCAGGTTGGGAGGTGATCCTGGCTCATTCCCTGATCCCAGTCCATTCCAGGCTATCCCAGCCCATCCCAGTCTCTCCCAGCCCATCCCAGTCTCTCCCAGCCCGTCCCAGTCTCTCCCAGCCCGTCCCAGTTGATCCCAGCCCGTTCCAGGGGCAGGGAATGGAGCAGGTTGGGAGGTGATCCCAGCCCATTCCCTGATCCCACCCCGTTCCAGGCTATCCCACCCCGTTCCAGGCTATCCCAGCCCATTCCAGGCTATCCCAGCCCATCCCAGTCTCTCCCAGCCCGTCCCAGTTGATCCCAGCCCGTTCCAGGGGCAGGGAACGCAGCCCCTGCCCTGCCATTTCCCAGCCCCGGGAGGTGCCCGGGGAAGAAAAGGCCCTTTGTTCCCAGGGAACAATGGGAGGCACCGGGAGAACTGGATGGGGCAGGAACCGGGAACAAAGAGCCCCGGAAAAGCCGCGGGGCGGGGCCGGGAGCGGCGATCCCGGAGATTCCCGAAGAACCCCTCGGGAATTGGGGATTTTCCCTCGGCCCATCCACAGCCTGAGCTGTTTGGTTGTTCCCAGGGGAGTTAAATCCCAGGTTTAATCCCATTTCTCGTGGATTTGAGGTTATATCCATGGGTTTATTTACTGTATCCATGAAAAGCCAAATCCTATGGAGAAGGGAAGTGGGAATTCCTTGGGTGGGGTTTGAGGGAATTCAATGCCTGGAGATTCCCGAAGAACCCCTCGGGAATGGTGTTTTTCCCAAGTTTTTCCCAAACCCATCCACAGTCTGAGCTGTTTGGTTCAATCCCAGGGGAGTTAAATCCCAAATTTAATCCCATTTCTCGTGGATTTGAGGTTATATCCACGTGCTTGTTTATTGTATCCATGAAAAGCCAAATCCTATGGAGAAGGGAAGTGGGAATTCCTTGGGTGGGGTTGGGGGAAGTCAGTGCCCGGATTCCACAGTTCTGGAGCCAGGCTGGGAGAGCTGGGAATGTTCCCCTGGAGAAGGGAAAGATCCAGTTCCATTCTGGAGGAATTCCCTGAGGGATTTGCCCTTCCATCCTGGAGGAATTCCCTGAGGGATCTGCCCATTCCATCCTGGAGGAATTCCCTGAGGGATCTGGAGGAATTCCCTGAGGGATTTGCCCATTCCATTCTGGAGGAATTCCCTGAGGGATCTGGAGGAATTCCCTGGGGGATTTGCCCTTTTATTCTGGAGGAATTCCCTGAGGGATCTGCCCTTTCATTCTGGAGGAATTCCCTGAGGGATTTGCCCTTCTATTCTGGAGGAATTCCCTGAGGGATCTGCCCTTCCATCCTGGAGGAATTCCCTGAGGGATCTGCCAGTTCCATCCTGGAGGAATTCCCTGAGGGATCTGGAGAAATTCCCTGAGGAATCTGGAGAAATTCCCTGAGGGATCTGCCAGTTCCATCCTGGAGGAATTCCCTGAGGGATTTGCCCTTCTATTCTGGAGGAATTCCCTGAGGGATTTGCCCATTCCATTCTGGAGGAATTCCCTGAGGATTTGCCTTTTATTCTGGAGGAATTCCTGGGGATCTGGAGGAATTCCTGAGGATCTGGAGGAATTCCCTGAGGGATTTGCCCTTTTATTCTGGAGGAATTCCCTGAGAGATCTGGAGGAATTCCCTGAGGGATCTGGAGGAATTCCCTGAGGGATTTACCCTTCCATCCTGGAGGAATTCCCTGAGAGATCTGGAGGAATTCCCTGAGGGATCTGGAGGAATTCCCTGAGGGATTTGCCCTTTTATTCTGGAGGAATTCCCTGAGGGATCTGGAGGAATTCCCTGAGGGATCTGCCCTTCCATCCTGGAGGAATTCCCTGAGGGATTTACCCATTCCATCCTGGAGGAATTCCCTGGGTTTTCCCTCCCTCTCTCTGCTCATCCCTGGTCTCCAAAGGGCCACATTCCCAGGGTTGTTCCATTCCCAGGGTTGTTCCATTCCCAGGGTTTGTTCCATTCCCAGGGTTTGTTCCATTCCCAGGGTTTGTTCCATTCCCAGGATTGTTCCATTCCCGGGATTTGTTCCATTCCCAGGGATTTATTCCCTGCAGTTCCTCGACTTCCAGAGGGACAAAGCCTGGGAGAGGGAAGGGAAGGAAGGGGGAGGAGCCCTGAGGGGGAAGGAGCTCCCTTGGGAGGCAAATTCCAGGGATTGTGTAAACAAAGGGCTTTGCCCTGGAAACGGCCCTGCCAAAACAAACGGGGGAGGGAGGGAGGGGGGGAGGGAACATCTGGAGATCTTTGTGGGAACACCCCAAAATCTGTAGGGGAACATCTGGAGATCTTTATGGGAACACCCCAAAATCCGTAGGGGAACTCCTGGAGTTCTTCAGGTGAACATCTGGAGATCTTTAGGGGAACATCTGGAGATCTTTGGGGGAAAACCTGGAGATCTTTAGGGGAACACCCCAAAATCTGCAGGGGAACACCCAGAGATCTTTAGGGGAACATCCCAAAATGTTTAGGGGGACATCTGGAGATCTTTAGGGGAACACCCCAAAATTTGTAGGGGAACACCTGGAGAGCTTTAGGGGAACATCTGGAGTTCCCCAGGTGAACATCTGGAGATCTTTAGGTGAAGATCTTCAGGTGAACATCCCAAAATCTTTAGGGGAACATCTGGAGATCTTTAGGGGAACATCTGGAGATCTTTAGGGGAACATCTGGAGATCTTTGGGGGAACATTTGGGGATCTTCAGGGGAACACCTGGAGATCTTTAGGGGAACACCTGGAGATCTTCAGGGGAACATCCCAAAATCTTTAGGGGAACATCTGGAGATCTTTAGGGGAACATCTGGAGATCTTTAGGGGAACATCTGGAGATCTTTGGGGGAACACCTGGAGATGTTCAGGGGAACATCTGGAGATCTTCAGGTGAAAATCTGGAGATCTTTATGGGAACACCCCAAAATCTGTAGGGGAACACCCAGAGATCTTTAGGGGAACTCCTGGAGATCTTCAGGGGAACACCCCAAAATCCATAGGGGAACACCTGGGGATCTTTAGGGGAACATCTCGAGATCTTTAGGGGAACATCTGGAGAGCTTTAGGGGAACATCTGGAGTTCCCCAGGTGAACACCTGGAGATCTTTAGGTGAAGATCTTCAGGTGAACATCCCAAAATCTTTAGGGGAACATCTGGAGATCTTTAGGGGAACATCTGGAGATCTTTAGGGGAACATCTGGAGATCTTTGGGGAACACCTGGGGATCTTTAGGGGAACATCTCGAGATCTTTAGGGGAACATGTGGAGATCTTTAGGGGAACACCTGGAGATCTTTAGGTGGCCACCCAAAGAAGCTCCCAAAAAGGGAGAGAGAGGAGAGAACTGGGACAGCCCTTCCTGGGGACACTTTTCCCTTTGTCCAGGCTCTGATTTCATGGAAATCCCCCCCTGGTTTTTTCCTGGCAGGTACGAGGATGAGATCAACAAGCGGGCGGCGGCCGAGAACGAGTTCGTGGTGCTCAAGAAGGTGGGTCTGGGGATTTTTGGGAATGCTTTGGGTGGGAAGGGCACCTTAAAATCCCACCCCATCCCATCCCATCCCATCCCTGCCGTGGGCAGGGACACCTCCCACCATCCCAGCTCTTCCAGGGGTTGGGATTCCGATTATTCCCGATTATTCCCGATTATTCCCGATTATTCCCGATTATTCCCGGGGGTCGCAGCTCCTGCCCCCGCTCCACCTTCGCTCCCTGTCCCTATTCCCGCTTTTCTCCAGCCCTGCCGGAGCCTCCCGAGGTGCCATCCCGGGAATTCCCCGTCCCACCTGGCAGAGGAGGCTCCGAGGTGCCCTCAGGGATTGGGGGAGGGTTGGGAAGAGGGGACAGAGAATTCCCAGGGGGGATTTTGGTACCCTTGGGTGACTTTTCCCGAGGTTTCCTTGGGAACAGGGATCCAGGGGGATCCTTGGGAACAGGGATCCAGGGGGATCCCTGGGTTTGGTTTTCTCCCAGGATTTGGTTTTATCCCTGGGTTTGGTTTTATCCCTGGATTTGGTTTTATCCCTGGGTTTGGTTTTATCCCTGGATTCGGTTTTGTCCCTGGATTTGGTTTTTATCCCTGGGTTTGATTTTATCCCTGGATTTGGATTTATCCCTGGATTTGGATTTATCCCTGGATTTGGTTTTATCCCTGGGTTTGGTTTTATCCCTGGATTTGATTTTATCCCTGGGTTTGGTTTTATCCCTGGATTCAGTTTTATCCCTGGGTTTGGTTTCATCCCTGGATTTGGTTTTATCCCTGGATTTGGTTTTATCCCTGGGTTTGGTTTTTATCCCTGGGTTTGGTTTTATCCCTGGGTTTGGTTTTATCCCTGGGTTTGGTTTTATCCCTGGGTTTCGTTTCTCCCAGGGTTTGGTTTTATCCCTGGATTCAGTTTTATCCCTGGGTTTGGTTTTATCCCTGGGTTTGGTTTTATCCCTGGATTCGGTTTCTCCCAGGATTTGGTTTTATCCTTGGGTTTGTTTTATCCCTGGGTTTTGGTTTTATCCCTGGCTTTGGTTTTATCCCTGGATTTGGTTTCATCCCTGGATTTGGTTTTATCCCTGGGTTGGGTTTTATCCCTGGATTTGGTTTTATCCCTGGGTTTGGTTTTATCCCTGGCTTTGGTTTTATCCCTGGATTTGGTTTTGTCCCAGGGTTTGGTTTTATCCCTGGGTTCGGTTTCATCCCTGGATTTTGGTTTTATCCCAGGATTTGGTTTTATCCCTGGGTTCGGTTTCATCCCTGGATTTGGTTTTATCCCTGGGTTTGGTTTCTCCCAGGATTTGGTTTTATCCCTGGGTTTGGTTTTATCCCTGGGTTTGTTTTATCCCTGGGTTTTATCCCTGGTTTTGGTTTTATCCCTGGGTTTGGTTTTATCCCTGGGTTTGGTTTTATCCTTGGGTTCGGTTTTATCCCTGGATTTTGGTTTTATCCCTGGATTTGGTTTTATCCCAGGATTTGGTTTTATCCCTGGGTTTGGTTTTATCCCTGGATTTGGTTTTATCCCTGGGTTTGGTTTTATCCCTGGATTTGATTTCTCCCTGGGTTTTGGTTTTATCCCTGGGTTTGGTTTTATCCCTGGATTTGGTTTTGTCCCTGGGTTTGGTTTCATCCCTGGATTTGGTTTCTCCCAGGATTTGGTTTTATCCCTGGGTTTGGTTTTATCCCTGGGTTTGTTTTATCCCTGGGTTTTATCCCTGGTTTTGGTTTTATCCCTGGGTTTTATCCCTGGATTTGGTTTTGTCCCGGGTTTGGTTTTATCCCAGGATTTGGTTTTATCCCTGGGTTTGGTTTCATCCCTGGATTTGGTTTTATCCCTGGATTTGCTTTCATCCCTGGATTTGGTTTTCTCCCTGGGTTTGTTTTTATCCCAGGATTTGGTTTTATCCCTGGGTTTGGTTTTATCCCTGGGTTTGGTTTTATCCCTGGGTTTTATCCCTGGGTTTGGTTTTATCCCTGCTTTGGTTTTATCCCTGGATTTGTTTTATCCCTGGATTTGGTTTTATCCCTGGATTTCGTTTCTCCCTGGATTTGGTTTTATCCCTGGGTTTGGTTTTATCCCAGGATTTGGTTTTATCCCTGGATTTGCTTTCATCCCTGGGTTTGGTTTTATCCCTGGGTTTGGTTTCATCCCTGGATTTGGTTTTTCCCAGGATGTGGACGCTGCCTACATGAACAAGGTGGAGTTGGAGGCCAAGGTGGACGCCCTGACGGACGAGATCAACTTCCTGAGGGCTTTCCATGAGGCGGTGAGGAATTTGGGTGGAATTCTCCTAATTAGTGATGGTTTAGATGGAATTATCCCAATTAGTGATGATTTAGATGGAGTTCTCCTAATCAGTGACAATTTGGATGGAGTTCTCCTAATCAGTGACAATTTGGATGGAATTCTCCTAATGAGTGATGAATTAGATGGAATTCTCCTAATTACTGATGGTTTGGATGGAGTTCTCCTGATCAGTGACTATTTGGGTGGAATTCTCCTAATTAGTGATGATTTGGATGGAGTTCTCCTAATCAGTGACATTTGGGTGGAATTCTCTAATTAGTGATGGTGGAATTCTCTGATTGACTTGGATGGAATTCTCCTTATTATGGATGACTTGGGTGAAATTCTCCTAATTATTGATGACTTGGGTGGAATTCTCCTGATTATGGATGATTTTGGTTGGAATTCTCCTGATCAGTGACAATTTGGATGGAATTATCCTGATTATTGATGATTTTGGTTGGAATTCTCCTGATCAGTGATGACTAGGATGGAATTCTCCTAATCAGTGATGATTTAGATGGAATTCTCCTAATTATGGATTACTTGGGTGGAATTCTCCTGATTATTGATGACTTGGATGGAATTCTCCTTATTATGGATGACTTGGGTGAAATTCTCCTGAGGGTTGATGATTTTGGGTGGAATTCTCCTAATTATTGATGACTTGGGTGGAATTTTCCTGATGATTGCCCATTTTGGGTGGAATTCTCCTGATGATTGCTGATTTTGGGTGGAATTCTCCTGATGATTGCCCATGTTGGGTGGAATTCTCCTGATGATTGCCAATTTTGGGTGGAATCCTCCTGATGGTTGCCAATTTCATCTGGAATCCTCCCTCTCCCCCCCTTTCCCTGCTCGTCCCTCCCTCTCTCCCCGAAAAGGGCGGGATCTTTTGGCTCCCTCAGAACCCCGGCATCGAGGTGCGAACTCCTGTGTGTGTGTGAGTTGTTTTTATCCTTCCCCCACAGGAGATCAACGAGCTGCAGGCCCAGATCTCGGACACCTCGGTGGTTCTGTCCATGGACAACAACCGGAGCCTGGACCTGGACGGGATCATCGCCGAGGTGAAGGCGCAGTACGAGGACATCGCCAACCGCAGCCGCGCCGAGGCCGAGGCCTGGTACCAGAGCAAGGTGAGAGGAGGGGGACACAGCCTGGATCCTGAGGGTCCAGGGACAATTCCAGAGCACTGGAGGGGCTCCAGGAGAGCTGGAGAGGGATTTGGGATGAGGGGATGGAGGGGCGGCACACAGGGAGTGGATTCCCGCTTGCCGGAGGTGGGAGGTTAGGAGGGGGATTCCAGTTTGGGATGGATCCAGTTTGGATGATTCCAGTTTGGGGAGGGGCTGGGATGGAGTTCCCAGAGGATTCCCCATCCCTGGGAGTGCCCAAAGCCAGGCTGGAGCCCCCTGGGATGGTGGGAGGGGTCCAAGGTGGGACTGGATGGGATTTAAGGTCCCTCCCAACCCAACCCATTCCAGGATTCCACGATTCTGGATCCAGGCTGGGAGAGCTGGGAATGTCCAACCTGGAGAAGGGAAGGATCCAGGGAGAGCTCAGAGCCACTTCCAGGGCCTGGAGGGGCTCCAGGAGAGCTGGAGAGGGATTTGGGATGGAGGGATGGAGGGACAGCACACAGGGAATGGCTTCTCACTGCCAGAGGTGGGAGGTTAGGAGGGGGATTCCAGTTTGGGGAGGGAATTCCCAGAGTTGTGGCTGCCCTTGGATCCCTGGGAGTGCCCAAGGCCAGGTTGGATCCCCCTGGGATGGTGGGAGGGGTCCCTACCTGTGGAAAGGTGGGACTGGATGGGATGGGATAGGATGGGATGGGATGGGATTTAAGGTCCCTCCAACCCCACCCATTCCAGGATTCCACGATTATGCAGCCAGGTTGGGAGAGCTGGGAATGTCCAACCTGGAGAAGGGAAAGGTCCAGGGAGAGCTCAGAGCCCCTTCCAGGGCCTGAAGGGACCATTCCAGGATGGGATGGGATGGGATGGGATGGGATGGGATGGGATTTAAGATCCCTCCAACCCAAACCATTCCAGGACTCCGCAGCTCCTCCAACGTGCCCGGAGCGGGAGAGAGCTTTTAATCCCACTAATTAACCCCCTCCTGATGTTTAATTAACCCCCTCCTGATGTCCAATTAACCCCCTGCTGCCCCCAGTACGAGCAGCTCCAGCTGACGGCCGGCAAGCACGGGGACGACCTCCGGAACACCAGGAACGAGATCACCGAGATCAACCGGGCGATCCAGAGGCTCCAGGGGGAGATCGAGAGTGCCAAGGCCCAGGTGAGGAGCTGCAGGTCCTGATCCCTCTGCTGATCAGGGAAAAAAGGGCTGGAGCTGTGCCTGGGATGGGTTTTTTTAGGGGAAAAAAGGTTCTTCCCTCGGGACGGGCTCCTCGGGGTTCGGGAGCGACCCCCAAAAGATGGAGGGGTTTGGGTAAAATGCCCTCAGGAGTTGGGATTTTGGGATTTTGGGATTTGGGGGGTTTTTTTAGCCCTTGTGCAGGGTCAGGAGATGGAGATGATGGTGCTGGTGGGTTCGACCCTAATCCTGACAGGAACAACCCCAATCCTGACAGGACTGACCCCAATCCTGACAGGAAGGACCCCAATCCTGACAGGAAGGACCCCAATCCTGACAGGAACAACCCCAATCCTGTCAGGACTGACCCCAATCCTGACAGGAATCCAATCCTGACAGGAATGACCCAATCCTGACAGGAACGACCCCAATCCTGACAGGAATGACCCCAATCCTGACAGGAATGACCCCAATCCCGACAGGAACGACCCCAATCCTGACAGAACCAACCCTGATCCTGTCAGGAACGACCCCAATCCTGACAGGAACGACCCCAATCCCGACAGGAACGACCCAAATCCTGACAGGACCGACCCCAATCCTGACAGGAACGACCCCAATCCTGACAGGACCGACCCCAATCCTGACAGGAACGACCCCAATCCTGTCAGGACTGACCCCAAACCTGACAGGAACGACCCCAATCCTGACAGGAACGACCTCAATCCTGACAGGAATGATCCCAATCCTGGCAGGAAAGATCCTGACAGGAACGACCCCAATCCTGACAGGAACGACCTCGATCCTGACAGGAACGACCCCAATCCTGCCAGGAATGATCCCAATCCTGACAGGACCGACCCCAATCCTGTCAGGAATGACCCCAATCCTGACAGGAATGACCCCAATCCTGACAGGAACGACCCCAATCCTGACAGGAACGACCCCAATCCTGACAGGAACGACCCCAATCCTGACAGGAATGACCCCAGTCCTGACAGGAATGACCCTGATAGGAACGACCCCAATCCTGACAAGAATGACCCCAATCCTGACAGGACCGACCCCAATCCTGGCAGGACCGACCCCAATCCTGACAGGAATGACCCCAATCCTGACAGGAACGACCCCAAACCTGACAGAACCAACCCTGATCCCGACAGGACTGACCCCAATCCTGACAGGACCGACCCCAATCCCGACAGGAACGACCCCAATCCTGTCAGGAACAACCCCAATCCTGACAGGAATGACCCCAAACCTGACAGGAACGACCCCAATCCTGACAGGAATGACCCCAATCCTGACAGGAACGACCCCAATCCTGACAGGAATGACCCCAAACCTGTCAGGAACAACCCCAATCCTGACAGGAATGACCCCAATCCTGACAGGAACGACCCCAATCCTGACAGGAATGACCCCAATCCCGACAGGAACGACCCCAATCCCGACAGGACCGTGGGCTTGGGGGGGAGAAGGAGCAGGAATCACCCCCAGGATGGAGAACAGGGAGGATTGCAGATCCCAAGGACAGGGCTGGGGTGACCCCACAGGTTCCTCCTCTCCTCCACTTCCCTCCCCCCCCACATTTCCTGGGGCACACCCGGGAATTTCTGGTTTGGTTTTTTTTTGTGTGGGGTTTTTTTATTTATCGTTCCATCTCGGGGTTTTGGGGCCCCGCGGGTGGAACTGGAGCTGCTGGGAGGGGAGGGGAGGGCAGGGGGGTAACCTGAGCTCCCCGGAGCTCCCCCGATAAGGCCGGTGATTCATCCCCGCCTTTGTTTGGTTTCGGGGCGGGGGAACCGAACCCAGAGCGGCTCCCCCGGGGGGGACGGGGAGGGCACAAAACAAAGCTCGTGGGGAGGGGCGGGGGCACAGCCGGGGGTTCTGGCACCGCGTGGGGCCCTCGGGGGTGTTTTTGGGGTGGGTCTGTGGTGTTTGGTGGCTCCTGGTCCTCTCCAGGTCCTGCTGCCCCTCATTAAAGGTTTTTTGGTTGCCCCAGACGAGCTTTGGGGTGAATCAGGAGGTGAAGAGGCAGAGCTGGGGGTTCCAGCCCCACGTGGACCCTTTAGGGGTGTTTTTGGGGTGGGTCTGTGACATTTGGGTGGCTCCTGGTCCTGCTGCCCCTCATTAAAGGTTTTTTGGTTGCCCCAAACGAGCTCTGGGGGTGCAGGGGGTTCTGGCACCTTGTGGGGCCCCCAGGAGTGGTTTTTGGGGTGGGTCTGTGGTGTTCGGGTGGCTCCTGGTCCTCTCCAGGTCCTGCTGCCCCTCATTAAAGGTTTTTGGTTGTCCCAAAAGAGCTCTGGGGGTGCAGGGGCAGAGCTGAGGGGTCTGGAACCTTTAGGGGTGTTTTTGGGGTGGGTCTGTGATGTTTGGGTGGCTCCAGGTCCTCTCCAGGTCCTGCTGCCCCTCATTAAAGGTTTTTTGGTTGCCCCAAACGAGCTCTGGGGTGAATCAGGAGGGGCAGGGGCAGAGCTGAGGGGTCTGGCACTGCATGGACCCTTTAGGGGTGTTTTTGGGGTGGGTCTGTGACATTTGGTGGCTCCAGGTCCTGCTGCCCCTCATTAAAGGTTTTTTGGTTACCCCAAACGAGCTCTGGGGGTGCAGGGGCAGAGCTGAGGGGTCTGGCACCACGTGGGGGCCCCAGGGGTGGTTTTTGGGGTGGGTCTGTGACGTTTGGTGGCTCCTGGTCCTGCTGCCCCTCATTAAAGGTTTTTTGGTTGCCCCAAACGAGCTCTGGGGGGAATGAGGAGGGAAAACCTGAGCTCTCCCGGGGTGGGGAGGGGGGGAAGCTGAGGGAAGTTGTCCAAAAGTGCAGCCAAGTGTGGAGAAAGAGGGTCTTGCCTTTTGGGGATGGGATGGGATGGGATGGGATGGGATGGGATTGATGGGATGGGATGGGATGGGATGGGATGGGATTGATGGGATGGGATGGGATGGGATGGGATGGGATGGGATGGGATTGATGGGATAAAATTGAATGGATGGGGTAAAATGGAAGGGATGGGATGGGATGGGATGGGATGGGATGGGATGGGATGGAATAGATGGGATGGGATGGGATGGGATGGGATAAAATGGAATGGATGGGATAAAATGGAATGGATAGGATGGGATGGGACAGGATGGGATGGGACAGGATGGGATGGAATGGAATAGATGGGATAGGATGGGAAGGGATGGGACAGGACGGGATGGGAGAGATAGAATGGAGTGGATGGGATGGGATGGGATGGGATGGGATGGGATGGGATGGGATGGGATGGGATGGGATGGGATGGGATGGGATGGGCCAGGACAGGATGCCCTCCCTCCTCCCCACCCAGCCCCCCAAAACCCTCAGAGCGTGTCTGGGATCATCCCACCGACCCCCAGCGCCCCTCAAACCCCCAGAGGAAACTCCGGGCAGCCAAACCCGGGTGGTTTTTTTGTTTGTTTGTGTTTTTTATCCTTTTCCTCCCCGGTGGGAGCGGGAGGAGCCTCCCCTGACCCCCTCCCCTCTGCCCACAGCGGGCCAAGCTGGAGGCGGCCGTGGCCGAGGCGGAGGAGAGGGGGAGCTGGCCCTGAAGGACGCACGGGCCAAGCTGGCCGAGCTGGAGGACGCCCTCCAAAAAGCCAAGGCCGACATGGCCCGGCAGCTCCGCGAGTACCAGGAGCTCATGAACGTCAAGCTGGCCCTGGACATCGAGATTGCCACCTACAGGAAGCTGCTGGAGGGCGAGGAGAGCAGGTGGGGGGAAAAAAACCCCGAAAAAAAAGCCCTTTTTGTGGGTGGTTTTTGGTGCTGGAGGGGCTTTGGTGGAAGAGTCTGACTGGGAAGTTCTGGGGGGTGAAATATTGATAGTTTTTGATAGTTACATAGACCAAAAAACCCAAAAAAAGCCCTTTTTGTGGGTGGGTTTTTTGGTGCTGGAGGGGCTTTGGTGGAAGAGCCAAACTGGGAAATTCTGGATGGGGGGAAAAAATGTTGATGGTTTTGATGAAAATAAGCAAGGAAGGGAAAAGTTGTTTTCCACCACTCATGGTGTTGTGGTAGAACATTCCCAGGTGGAAATCCCTGTGGAATTTCAGGTAGAAATTCCAGGGCTCTCTCACCCCTGGTGGGAGGGGGGTTCCTCCTCCCGGGGCAGGAGCTCCCTGCCTTTGGAATGCCGGGAATGCCGAGCCTGATCCCTCCCTTTGTCTCCTCCCAACAGGTTGGCCGGGGAAGGAGTCGGCAACGTCAACATCTGTGAGTGGGGGCTGCTGCTTGGGGGGGTTTGGTTGGGTTTTTGGGGGGGTTTCTTGGTTATTTGTGGGTTTTTTGGGTTGTTTGGGGGCTTTCTTGGTTGTTTGGGGGGGTTTGTTGGTCATTTGGGGAGGGGGTTGAGTCGTTTGGGGGGTTTTGTTGGTTGTTTTGGGGGTTTGGTTCATCATTTGTGGGGTTTTGTTGGTTTTTTGGGGGGGGTTGTTGGTTGTTTGTGGGGTTTTTTTGATTGTTTGGGGGATTTTTGGTTGTTTTTGGGGTTTGTTTGTTGGGGGTTTTGTTGGTCATTTGTGGGGGTTTGAGTCGTTTGGGGGGTTTCTTGGTTATTTGTGGGTTTTGTTGGCTGTTTGGGGGGGTTTTTTGGGTTGTTTGGGGGGTTCTGTTGGTTTTTGGAGGGTTCTGTTGTTTTTTTGGGGGGGTTTGTTGGTTGTTTTTGGGGTTTGTTGTTTGTTTGGGGGTTTCTTGGGTTTTTGGGGTTTCTTGGTTGGGGGGTTTGGTTGTTCGTGGGTTTTGTTGGTCATTTGTGGGGGTTTGTTGGTTGCTTGGGGGTTTTGTTGGTCATTTGTGGGGGTTTGTTGGTTGTTTTGGGGGTTTTGTTGGTCATTTGTGGGGTTTGTTGGTTGTTTTGGGGGTTTGTTGGTTGTTTTGGGGTTTTGTTGGCCATTTGGGGGTTTGTTGGGTTTTTGGGGGTTGATGGTTTTTGTAGGGGTTTTGGGGGTTTTTGGGGGGGTTCTGTTTGTTGTTTTTGGAGTTCGTTGGTTGTTTGGGGGGTTTCTTGGTTATTTGTGGGTTTTTTTGGTTGTTTGGGGGGTTTTGTTTGTCATTTGGGGGGGGTTTGGGTTGTTTGGGGGGTTTTGTTGGTCATTTGGGGGGTTTTGTTGGTTGTTTTGGGGGGTTTCTTGGTTATTTGTGGGTTTTTATGGTTGTTTGGGGGGTTTTGTTGGTTGTTTGTGGGGTTTTGTTGGTTGTTTGGGGGGGGTTCTTGGTTATTTGTGGGGTTTGTTGGTTGTTTGTGGGGGTTTTGTTGGGGTTTTTTTTGGGGGGTTGGGTTGTTTGGGGGTTTTGGTTGTTTGTTTGACGGGTTTTGTTGGTTGTTTGTGGGGTTTTGTTGGTTGTTTTGGGGGTTTGTTGGTTGTTTTGGGGGTTTTTTTGGTTGTTTTGGGGGTTTGTTGGTTGTTTTGGGGGTTTGTTGGTTGTTTTGGGGGTTTTGTTGGTCATTGGGGGGGTTTTTTGGGTTGTTTGGGGGGTTTTGTTGGTTGTTTATGGGGGTTTTGTTGGGTTTTTTGGGGAGTTGATGGTTTTTGTAGGGGTTTTGGGGGTTGTTTATGGGGTTTTTTTGGTTGTTTGGGGGGTTTTGTTGGTTGTTTTGGGGGCTTTGTTGGGTTTGGGGGTTGATGGTTTTTGTAGGGGTTTTGGGGGTTGTTTGGGGGGTTCTGTTGGGTTTTTTGGGGGGTTTTGTTGTTTCTGGGGTTGCAAATTAAAAAAAAAAGAAAAAAAAAAGGGGGGGGAGGTTTAGGTGGGATTTGGGGAAGAATTTCCACCCTGGGAGGGTGGGGAGGGGCTGGGATGGAATTCCCAGAGGATTTCCCATCCCTGGGATGGATTTCCCATCCCTGGGATGGATTTCCCAGAGGATTTCCCAGGGATGGATTTCCCAGAGGATTTCCCATCCCTGGGATGGATTTCCCAGAGGATTTCCCATCCCTGGGATGGATTTCCCAGAGGATTTCCCATCCCTGGGATGGATTTCCCAGAGGATTCCCCATCCCTGGGATGGATTTCCCATCCCTGGGAGTGTCCAAGGATCCCCCTGGGACATCAGGAGACGTCCCTACCCACAGCCAGGTGGGGTGGGAGTGGGATAACCATTCCAGCATTCCACAGAGAACTGGGATAACCTCTGGAATTCACCCCCATTCCCATTTCCCGGGGTTTTTTTCCCATCCCAGGTTCAGAGGGAGGATCTCAGGGTGGTTTTTTTTCCCCTTCCCAGCCGTGCTCAGCTCCAGCTCCGGCTCCAGCGGCTTCTCCAGCCCCGCGGGATTCCTGGGAGGAGCCCTGGGAGGCGGGATGGGCAGCGGAGCCCTGGGATTGTCCTCGGGGGGAGGAGGCACCAAATCCTACTCCATCACCACCACCACCACCTCCAGCAGCCGCCGCAGCGTCAGGAAGTGACCCCGGCCCCGCTCCCGGGGAAAAGGAGGGAAAAGAAGGGAAAAAAAGGGAAAACCCTCGGGAAGAAACGTCCCGGTGCGTCCTCACCGGGATAAATTCCACCCTATCCCAAAAAAAAAAACACAAATAAAGAAACAAACAACGAGTTCCTGCCACGGCCACCCCCGCGCCGGGATAATCCCACCGGGAGCGGGATCCGATCCCACCGGGAGCGGGATCAGATCCACCGGGAGCGGGATCCGACCCCACCAGGAGCAGGATCAGCCCCTCCCTCTCTCCCCCCGGGGTGGGATTTTTTTGGGGGGATGAAGGAGAAGGGGGAGGGGTTACCTGCTGTTACCTCCGCCCTTGGGACCTCCCCCTTCCCAAAATCCCACATTTCTGCCCAAGGAGAGCCGGGAGTTTCTCCCCCTCCCCCCCCCCAAGCTCCACCCCCGCGTTTAATCGGGATTTTTGGGAAGTTTCCATCCCTCGGGGCTCACTTTGGAATGGTTTTTTTTTTTTATGGGAAGGAGAAAGGGGTGAAACCGCTCGGGGATTCCTTCCCATTCCCTTTGGGAATGGGCTCAGAGCTGGAATTTCGACATTTCCCCCCCGCACCTGGAGCAGTTTTTGGACCAAAAGCAGATTTTTTTTCCCCCACACCCCCCACCCTCCCCCGGGGAAGGTTTTTAGGGAATAATCCAAGGAATTCCTCGCCCCTCCCTGCTGATGCTCGGCCGTGTCCCGAGGGCGTGGGGGGGTTTTTTTTTTGGGTGGAATTCTCGTGCTTTTCGCGTCTGTCCCGAGGTTGTTAATAAAGTTTCCCTTTTTTTTTCCTGCTCCTCCCGGTCCCGACTGAGTTCTTTGTGCTTGGAATTCTCTGGGAATGTTTTCCAGAGCCTACCCCGGCTCACCTGGAGCAGGGACGGGGCGGGATTTGGGATTTGGGATTTGGTGCCTCCCCCGGGCTCGTTCCCGGCAGGATTTGGGATTTGGGATTTGGTGCCTCCCCCGGGCTCGTTTCTGATGGGATTTGGGATTTGGGATTTGGTGCCTCCCCCGGGCTCGTTCCCGGTGGGATTTGGGATTTGGGATGTGATTCCTGCTCCCTTCTGGGGGAGAGGGTGCTTCGGGGAGGGGGAATTCACCCTTAAAAAAAGGTGAATTTTGGGGTAAATTGAACTAAATTCCCTCTTCCAAAAAGGTGCATTTTAAAGTAAAATTGAACCAAATTCCCTCTTCCAAAAAGCTTCGATTTTTAGGTAAAATGAACCAAATTCATTGTTCCAAAAATTTCGGGGTAAATTGAACCAAATTCCCTCTTCCAAAAATGTGCATTTGAAGGTAAAATTGAACCAAATTCACTTCCAAAAAGCTGCAATTTTCCAAATCCCCTCTTCCAAAAACCCTTTTAGGGTCTCCAGACATTCCCAAAGGGACAAACTCCCCCCAAAACTGACCCAGCCGAGGGGGGGGAGGGGGTGGAATTCCCCTTTTTTAATGCAAATCTTCCCAAAAATTGGCTCGGAGGTCCCTCGAGAGGGAAAGGGAGAGGGAGAGGGAGACTCCTCCTCCTTTTCCAGCCCCATCGGCTGCTGCTCCTCCCCCCAGACAACTTTACCTGACTCTGCAATTCCTCAGGGCTTCAGTTCACACATTTTTGGGCTGTTTCCTCCCTCATGGGGTGATTTTGTCTCTACCTGAGTCTGCAGTTCCTCAGGGCTTCACTTCACCAATTTTTTAGGCTGTTTCCTCACTCATGGGGTGACTTTGTCTCTACTTGAGTCTTCAGTTCCTCAGGGCTTCATTTCACACATTTTTGGGCTCTTTCCTCACTCATGGGATGATTTTGTCTCTACCTGAGTCAGTAATTTCTCAGGGCTTCACTTCACCAATTTTTTAGGCTGTTTCCTCACTCAGGGGTAATTCTGTCTTTGCCTGAGTCAGCAATTCCTCGGGGCTTCACCTCTGTAGATTTTTGGGCTGTTTCCTCATCCATGGTATGACTTTGTCCTTACCTGGGTTAGTGATTTCTCAGGGCTTCACTTTTGCCTATTTTTGGGCTCTTTCCTCACTCGTGGGGTGACTTTGCCTTTACCTGAGTCTGCAGTTCCTCAGGGCTTCATTTCACAGAATTTTTGGGCTGTTTCCTCCCTCGTGGGGTGATTTTGTCTCTGCCTGAGTCTTCAATTCCTCGGGGCTTCACCTTTGCAGATTTTTGGGCTGTTTCCTCACTCATGGGGTGATTTTGTCTCTACTTGAGTCTTTAATTCCTCTTTACCTGAGTCTTTAATTCCTCAGGGCTTCAGTTCACAGATTTTTGGGCCCTTTCCTCACTCAGGGGGTGATTTTGTCACTGCCTGAGTCTGCAGTTCCTCAGGGCTTCACCTCTCCAGATTTTTGAGCTGTTTCCTCACTCAGGGGGTGATTCTGTCTCTGCCTGAGTCACCAGTTCCTCAGGGCTTCACTTTTGCCTATTTTTGGGCTCTTTCCTCACTCGTGGGGTGACTTTGTCTCTACTCGAGTCTTCAGTTCCTCAGGGTTTCATTTCACAGATTTTTGGGCTCTTTCCTCACTCATGGGATGATTTTTGCTCTACCTGAGTCAGCAATTCCTCGGGGCTTCACTTCACCAATTTTTTGGGCTGTTTCCTCACTCAAGGGGTGACTTTGCCTTTACCTGAGTCTTTAATTCCTCAGGGCTTCATTTCACAGAATTTTTGGGCTCTTTCCTCACTCGTGGGGTGACTTTGTCTCTACTTGAGTCTTCAGTTCCTCAGGGTTTCATTTCACAGATTTTTGGGCTCTTTCCTGACTCATGGTATGATTCTGTCTCTGCCTGAGTCACCAATTCCTCGGGGCTTCACCTTTGTAGATTTTTAGGCTGTTTCCTCATCCATGGTATGACTTTGTCTCTACCTGGGTTAGTGATTTCTCAGGGCCTCACTTTTGCCTATTTTTGGGCTCTTTCCTCACTCAGGGGGTGATTTTGCCTCTGCCTGACTCTGCAGTTCCTCAGGGCTTCATTTCCCAGATTTTTAGGCTGTTTCCTCATTCGTGGAGTGATCTTGTCTCTTCTTGAGCCTGTGATTTCTCAGGGCTTCATTTCCCAGATTTTTGGGGCTCTTCCCTCCCTCATGGGGTGATTTTGTCTCTACCTGAGCCTGTGATTTCTTAGGGCTTCACCTTTGTAGATTTTTGGGCTGTTTCCTCCCCTCATGGGGTGATTTTATCTCTGCCTGAGTCACCAATTCCTCCTGGAGGGGCAGGAGAAGGGCCTGGAGGAATCCCAGGAGAGCTGGGGGGGCTCAACCTGGGGGAAAAGGAGTTTTGGGAGGGACCTTTTCCCTCCCTGCCAGGAAGGAGAATCTGAGGGGGGGCTCACTCTGCTCCCAGGGGGACAGAGACAGGACAAAAAACCACCTCAAACCACGCCAGGTGGGACATCAGCAGGAATTTCCTCGTGGAAAAAGTTGTTAAAACACTGGAAGGGGCTGCCCTGGGAGGTTTGGAATCCCCCCCTCCAGCCCTGGGGGTGTCCAGGGAATGCCTGGATGTGGCACGGGGTGGGATCCACGGGCTGGGAGGGCTTTTCCAGCCTCGGGGGGGATCCCGGGATTGTCGGGTTTTGTATCCTGGTGGTTGCTGCTTCCCAGGAGCCGCACGGAGAGGACCCACAGCTGATTTTTTTTTTTTTTCCCTGGAAAACCGCTGGTGTCCAAGGAAAACCTCCACCCAGCCCGGCATTCCAGCCCTTCCCGTGTCCCAGATCCGGGAGTGTTTCCCTAAAATAAAAAAGCTCCTCGTGAGGGGGCTGGGAATGTTTCCTCCTCAATTCAGCGACGCTTCGGCTCCTCAATTAACTCAATTTTTGGCTTCTCAATTAACTCAACCTTTGGCTTCTCAATTAACTTTTGGCTCCTCAATTAACTCAACTTTTGGCTCCTCAATTAACTCAACTTTTGGCTTCTCAATTAACTTTTGGCTCCTCAATTAACTCAACTTTTGGCTTCTCAATTAACTCAACTTTTGGCTCCTCAATTAACTCAACTTTTGGCTCCTCAATTAACTCAACTTTTGGCTTCTCAATTAACTTCTCCTCGTTAGTCAGAGCCACCTCTCAAACCTCCACCCACCCACCCCTCCTCTTGGGTTCTCTGCCCAAAACGTGGAAAAAAAAAGTGGGATCTTGAAGATTTTCCATCAGTGAGAGCTTTTTCTTGGTGTTTTTTTTTTCCCCTAATTTCTCTGATTTCAGTGCAGGGGGGTTGAATTCTGGAGAGCTTTTTCTTGGTGCTTTTTTTCCCTAATTTCTCTGATTTCGGGGCAAGGGGGTTGAATTCAGGAGAGCTTTTTATTGGTGGTTTTTTTCGCCTAATTTCTCTGATTTCGGGGCAAGGGGGTTGAATTCTGGAGAGCTTTTTCTTGGTGGTTTTTTTCCTAATTTCTCTGATTTCAGGGCAGGGTGGTTGAATTCTGGAGAGCTTTTTCTTGGTGTTGATTTTTTCCTAATTCCTCTGATTTCAGGGCAGGGGGGTTGAATTCTGGAGAGCTTTTTCTTGGTGTTTTTTTCCTAATTTCTCTGATTTCAGTGCAGGGGGGTTGAATTCTGGAGAGCTTTTTCTTGGTGCTTTTTTTCCCCTAATTTCTCTGATTTCGGGGCAGGGGGTTGAATTCTGGAGAGCTTTTTCTTGGTGCTTTTTTTCCCCTAATTTCTCTGATTTCAGGGCAAGGGGGGGTTGAATTCTGGAGAGCTTTTTCTTGGTGTTTTTTTTCCTAATTTCTCTGATTTCGGGGCAAGGGGTTTGAATTCAGGAGAGCTTTTTCTTGGTGCTTTTTTTCCCCTAATTTCTCTGATTTCAGGGCAGCTCCCACTTTTCCCCCCCTCTCCTGCCTGGGGATTTCGCTCCCAGTTTTTTTATTTTTTAACCTGGAATATTGAAATTTAAGCTGAAATATTGAAAGCCCCGCTCACCGCGGGCTCTGCCCTGCCGGTGCGTCCTGGATACCGATGGAGAAATTCCCTGAAATCCCAGAGAGCAGCGAAAAAAACTCCGAGCTCTGAACCCTCCCCCCCGGGTTCAAAGCGCTCCTCGCCCTCTCATTTGCATTCTTTAATTAAAGGGCCCCGCCCCATCGAATAAATTACACGTGAGTTTCTTTCTCTTTATTATTATTATTATTATTTATTTTTTTAATTTATTTTTTTTAATTAGACGAACAGCAGAGCGAGAGGAGAGAGAGAGAGACCAACAGGACGAGGACACGTTTTATGTACAAAAAAAACCAAAAAAAGAGAAATAACCCCCACCCTGAGCTGAGCTGAACCACCAAGCGAGGAGTCCGAAAAGGGGATTTTTTTTTTAAAACACCCCCACTCCGGGAGGACGAGGCTTAGGAGCGAAATTTGGGGAGGGTTTTGTGTTTTTTGGGTGATGAAAGTGTCGATTGGAGGGAGGGGCGTGAATCGGGGTCGGGTTTAGCTCCGGTAGCTCCTTCTGGTGGAGGAGGTGGAGACGAACTTGACGCTGGAGCTGCTGCCGGAGTTGCAGATCCCCCCGGCCACGCTCAGGTTGCTCCCCGCGCCGTACCCCGACCCCACGGTCGTCCTGGTGACGGCTGCGAGGAGGAAAAGAAGAAGGGAAAAAATAAAAAAATAAGGAGAAATTAAAGGTTTTTATATTTAATTTTTTTTTAGGGACTTATAGATAATGTTTAAATTTATATTTAATTTTTTTTAGGGACTTATAGATAATGTTTAAATTTATATTTAATTTTTTTTTTTTTAGGGACTTATAGATAATGTTTAAATTTATATTTAATTTTTTTTTTAGGGACTTATAATGTTAAAATTTATATTTAAATTTTTTTTTTTAGGGACTTATAGATAATGTAAATTTATATTTAATTTTTTTTTAGGGACTTACAGATATTCACGGGGACGCCGTCTCCGGCCAGCCTGTTTGGGAAGAGGAGGGGGAAAGGGAGCACAAGGAGAGAGGATTAGAAATCTGGTGACATTTTGGGACACACACACACAAACAGGACACGTTTCCCCACACTTTTTTGGGGAGAAAACCAAAAATCACGGCACAGGTCCAGGTTGTGGATTTGGGATCTGGGGAGTGGATTTGGGATCCATGGTGTGGGATTTGGAATCTGGGGAGTGGATTTAGGATCTGGGGTGTGATTTGGGATCCAGGGTGTAGGATTTGGGATCTGGGTGTTTGATTGGGGGTCCAGGCTGTGGGATTTGGGATCTGGGGAGTGGATTTGGGACCCATGGTGATGTGATTTGGGATCTGGGGTGTAGGATTTGGGACCCAGGTCATGGGATTTAGGATCTGGGGGGTGTGATTTGGGATCTGGGGTGTAGGATTTGGGACCCAGGTCATGGGATTTAGGATCTGGGGGGTGTGATTTGGGATCTGGTGAGTGGATTTGGGACCTGGAGTGTAGGATTTGGGACCCAGTTCATGGGATTTAGGATCTGGGGTGTGATTTAGGATCTGGGGTGTGTGATTTGGGATCTGGATGTTTGATTTGGGATCTGGGTGTAGGATTTGAAATCCAGGGTGCAGGATCTGGGATCCAAGGCATGGGATTTAGGATCTGGGGGGTGTGATTTGGGACCTGGGGTGCAGGATTTGGGACCCAGGGCATGGGATTTAGGATCTGGGGTGTGTGATTTGGGACCTGGGGTGCAGGATTTGGGACCCAGGTCATGGGATTTAGGATCTGGGGTGTGTGATTTGGGATCCAGGCTGTGGGATTTGGGATCTGAGGAGTGGATTTGGGATCCAGGCTGTGTGATTTGGGATCTGGGGAGTGGATTTGGGATCCCAGGTCATGGGATTTAGGATCTGGGGGGTGTGATTTGGGATCTGGAGTGTAGGATTTGGGATCTGGGGTGTAGGATTTGAAATCCAGGGTGTAGGATCTGGGACCCAGGTCATGGGATTTAGGATCTGGATTTGGGACCTGGGGTGCAGGATTTGAAATCCAGGGTGTAGGATCTGGAATCCAGGTCATAGGATTTAGGATCTGGGGGTGTGATTTGGGACCTGGGGTGCAGGATTTGGGACCCAGGTCATGGGATTTAGGATCTGGGGGGTGTGATTTGGGACCTGGAGTGTAGGATTTGGGATCCAGGTCATGGGATTTAGGATCTGGGGGGTAGGATTTGAAATCCAGGGTGTAGGATCTGGAATCCAGGTCATGGGATTTAGGATCTGGGGGGTGTGATTTGGGACCTGGGGTGCAGGATTTGGGACCCAGGTCATGGGATTTAGGATCTGGGGGGTGTGATTCGGGGTCCGGGCTGCACCATTCGGGGTCTGGCCAGTCTGGATCGGGGCTTGTGGCCCCCCCACCTGCACTCCTCGCCCTCCAGCAGCTTCCTGTAGGTGGCAATCTCGATGTCCAGGGCCAGCTTGACGTTCATGAGCTCCTGGTACTCGCGGAGCTGCCGGGCCAGGTCAGCCTTGGCTTGTTGGAGCGCGTCCTCCAGCTCGGCCAGCTTGGCCCGCGCGTCCTTCAGGGTGAGCTCCCCCCGCTCCTCGGCGTCGGCGATGGCGGCTTTCAGGTTGGCACACTGAGGGGGCAGGGAGGGAGGGCAAATCACACACGCACGAACCACCACGTTTATCCCAGCACCCTCAGTTTTATCCCAGCACCAGCAGGTTTATTCCAGCACCCTCAGCTTTATCCTGGTACCATCTTAATCCCAGCACCATTTTAATTCCAGCACCCTCATCTTTATTCCAGCATCCTCATCTTTATTCCAGCACCCTCAGATTTATCCCAGCACCCTCAGGTTTATCCCAGCACTCTCATCTTTATTCCAGCACCACCAGGTTTATCCCAGCACCCTCAGTTTTATCCCAGCACCCTCAGTTTTATCCCAGCACCCTCAGTTTTATCCCAGAACCATTTTAGTTCCAGCACCCTCAGGTTTATCCCAGCACCCTCAGCTTTATCTCAGCACCCTCAGTTTTATTTCAGCACCCTCAGTTTTATTTCAGCATCCTCAGCTTTATCCCAGCACCACCAGATTTATTCCAGCACCCTCATCTTTATCCCAACACCCTCATCTTTATTCCAGCACCACCAGGTTTATCCCAGCACCCTCAGTTTTATCCCAGCACCACCAGGTTTATCCCAGCACCACCAGGTTTATCCCAGCACCCTCAGCTTTATCTCAGCACCCTCAGCTTTATCCCAGCACCATCTCTATCCCAGCACCAGCAGGTTTATCCCAGCACCCTCAGTTTTATCTGAAAACCCTCAGCTTTATCCCAACACCATCTTAATTCCAGCACCCTCAAGTTTATCCCAGCACCCTCAGTTTTATCCCAGCACCACCAGGTTTATCCCAGCACCATCTTAATCCCAGCACCCTCAGCTTTATTCAGCACTCTCAGATTCATCCCAGCATGCTCAGATTTATCCCAACACCCTCAGTTTTATCCCAGCACCACCAGCTTTATCCCAGCACCCTCCTCTCTATTCCAGCACCCTCAGCTTTATCCCAACACCCTCAGCTTTATCCCAGCACCCTCAGATTTATCCCAACACCCTCCCCTCTATCCCAGCACCCTCATCTTTATCCCAACACCCTCAGCTTTATCCCAACACCCTCTCTATCCCAGCACCAGCAGCTTTATCCCAGCACCCTCATCTTTATTCAGCGCCCTCAGATTTATTCCAGCACCCTCAGTTTTATCCCAGCACCACCGGGTTTATCCCAGCACCCTCAGTTTTATCCCAGTACCATCTTAATCCCAGCACCCTCCTCTCTATTCCAGCACCCTCATCTCTATCCCAGCACCCTCAGATTTATCCCAGCACCCTCCTCTCTTTCCCAGCACCCTCAGCTCTATCACAACACCCTCAGCTTTATCCCAGCACCACAAGTTTTATCCCAGCACCCTCAGCTTTATCCCAACACCCTCAGCTTTATCCCAGCACCCTCCCTCTATCCCAGCACCCTCAGATTTATCCCAACACCCTCCCCTCTATCCCAGCCCCCTCATCTCGACCGCTTTTAGCGCCACTTCTCCTTCCCAGCAAAAAAGCATCAAACCTGGAAAAACATTCCCAGGTTGGCTCCCACCTTTTCCTTCCCTTCCCCGCCGAGTCGGGGGGGGTTCAACTGGCCGAGACCTCGAGGGGGGGGGAGCTTCCCTTCCCTCCCTTCCTCACCTGCTTCTTGACGCTGTCGATCTCGGAGCGGAGCCGCTGGACGTGCCGGTTGAGCTCGGAGATCTCCTGCTTGGTGTTCCTCAGGTCGTCCCCGTGCCTGCCGGCCGTGGCCTGCAGCTCCTCGTACTGTCACGGGTGGAGGGGAAGAGAGAGGGGACGACCCGTCAGGGCCACCCCCACCCCCTTTTTGGAGCGATTTATCCCCACCCCACCCTGGGAGTGGTGAGAGTCCCGTCCCGGAGCGGCGCCGGGGCAAGACCAGACCCCCCCATCATCCCCCCCGAGGAGGGTTTTCCTTGGAAAACCCGGGCTTGGCCTATCTCTGTCCCACACGGGACGAGGAGAAACGAGCACGGGAAGCCCCCCCCGGGGTCTTCCCCCCCCTCACCTTGGTCTGGTACCAGGACTCGGCCTCGGCGCGGCTGCGGTTGGCGATGTCCTCGTACTGCGCCTTCACCTCGGCGATGATCCCGTCCAGGTCCAGGTTCCGGTTGTTGTCCATGGTCAGCACCACCGAGGTGTCCGAGATCTGCGTCTGCATCTGGGACAGCTCCTGACAAGAGCACAGGGGTGGGGGTGGGGGGTGAGATAATTCCGCCCCACACCGGGGAGATGCCTTTTCCTTTATCCCAACACCTTCAGATTTATCCCAACACCATCTTAATCCCAGCACCCTCAGGTTTATCCCAGCACCCTCAGCTTTATCCCAGCACCCTCAACTTTATCCCAGCACCCTCAGATTTGTCCCAACACCCTCAGCTTTATCTCAACACCCTCATCTCTCTCCCAGCACCCTCATCTTTATCCCAGCACCTCATCTTTATCCCAGGACCCTCGGCTTTATTCCAGCACCCTCAGATTTGTCCCAGCACCCTCATCTCTCTCCCAGCACCCTCATCTCTCTCCCAGCACCCTCATCTCTCTCCCAGCACCCTCATCTCTCTCCCAGCACCCCCATCTTTATCCCAGCACCTTCATCTCTCTCCCAGCACCCTCATCTCTCTCCCAGCACCCTCATCTTTATCTCAACACCCTCATCTCTCTCCCAGCACCCTCAGATTTATCCCAGCACCCTCAGATTTATCCCCGTACCCTCAGATTTATCCCAGCACCCTCAGCTCTCTCCCAGCACCCTCAGATTTATCCCAACACCTCATCTCTCTCCCAGCACCCTCAGATTTATCCCAGTACCCTCATCTTTATTCCAACACCCTCATCTCTCTCCCAGCACCCTCAGATTTGTCCCAGCACCCTCATCTCTCTCCCAGCACCCTCAGATTTATCCCAACACCCTCCTCTCTCTCCCAGCACCCTCAGATTTATCCCAACACCCTCCTCTCTCTCCCAGCACCCTCAGTTTTATCCCAGCACCCTCAGATTTGTCCCAGCACCCTCAACTTTATCCCAACACCCTCATCTCTCTCCCAGCACCCTCAGCTTTATCCCAGCACCCTCAGATTTATCCCCATACCCTCAGCTTTATCCCAGCACCCTCAGCTTTATCCCAACACCCTCAGATTTATCCCAACACCCTCAGATTTATCCCAGCACCCTCAGCTTTATCCCAGCACCCTCATCTTTATCCCAGCACCCTCATCTCTCTCCCAGCACCCTCATCTTTATCCCAGCACCCTCAGATTTATCCCAGCACCCTCAGATTTGTCCCAACACCCTCCTCTCTCTCCCAGCACCCTCATCTTTATCACAACACCCTCATCTTTATCCCAGTACCCTCATCTTTATCCCAGCACCCTCATCTTTATCCCAGCACCCTCAGATTTATTCCAGCACCCTCAGCTTTATCCCAGCACCCTCAGGTTTGTCCCAGCACCCTCAATTTTATCCCAGTACCCTCCCCTCTCTCCCAGCACCCTCAGCTTTCCCCCCCGAGGGAGGGGGCAGAGCTGGGAGGGGTCTGAACATCTCGGGCTCGGCCCTGCCCTGACGAGGGAGAGGATTTGGCACCACCTCGAGTGGGAGGGATGTGGAGAAACCTGAGGCTTTCGGGGGAACGAGGGGGGAGAGGGGAGCTCCTGAGGAGGGCTGGGGGTGGTTTTGGACTCACGGCCTCGTAGAGGGTTCTCAGGAAATTGATTTCTTCGGTCAGAGCGTCTGCCCTGGCTTGGAGTTCCACTTTGTTCATGTAGGACCCATCCACGTCCTGGGGGAGGGGGAGAGATAAATATATATATATTTTTTTGGGTGCTTTCAACCCCTTAGCAGCGAACCAGCAGCGGGCAGAGCTGCGGGAACAGCGCGGGGGAAGAACCAGAAAATAAATAAAAAATTTAAAATAAAAAATAAAAAATAAAAATAAAAAAAAAAAAAGGGGAGGGGCTGGAATAGGAAGGGACGGATTTGTGCCTGGGGAAGGGGTTGGGTTCTGGAAGGTTCCCTCACCTTCTTGAGCGTCACAAACTCGTTCTCCGCGATGGTCCTGCGGTTGATTTCATCCTCGTACCTGGGGAGGGGGGAGAGATGATTTTACCTGGCAGGAATGAACTTCCTCGGGAGCGATTTTCGCTCTTTTCTCCTCCACCAGAGAGGCCAGTTAAAACAAGACATCAAACCCCATCCGGGCACCTCCCTCAGTATTATTATTATTATTATTTTATTTTTCCCATCGTTTCTGGCCATTAGTCACCCTCCCGCTGCTGACTTCAGCAAACCCCGACCGCGCTGCCCCGAAACTCCCCACACTGCAGTTGTTGTTTTTCTCTCTCCCGGGAGGTAATTTAGGTTAATGAGCCTTTGATCCTGGTCTAAATTACCCTCCCCCCTTCGCTTAAAAGGCTGGTGTGTGTTTTGGGATGTTTGTCACACACGCACACCTCCAGTTACTGGGGGAAAACTCGTCCAGGAGAAAAATCCCTCCTGGAGTTTAAAAAAAACTAAAAATAATAAAAAAAAAACCCTAAAAAAAATTAAAATAAATTTAAAAAAGAAAAAAGGAAAAAGAAAACAAAAAAAAACAAACAAAAAAATCCACAAACCAACCAAAAATAAAATAAAATAAAATAATAAAAAACCACAGAAAACCCCCACAAAACAAAACAGAAAAATTAAAATAAATAAAATAAATAAATAAATAAATAAATAAAAAATAAAACTAAAAACCAAAAACAAAAAAAGAAAACAAAGGAAAAAAACCAAACAAAAAATCCACAAACCAGACCAGAACTAAACTAAGATAAGATAAAAACACATAGACTCCCCAGAGACCCCAGAAAGATAAAGATAGATAGATGGAAGATAAATAGATAGATGAAAATAAAGATAGAACCATCAAAGACCAGAAAGAGAAAAGTCCACGAATCAAACTAAGACTAAACTAAATAAGATAAAAACACACAAGAACCTCCACAAGCCGAAAATAGAAAATAGAATGGATAGATAATAAGATTAAGATAAAGATAAAGATAGATAAGACCAAAAACCAAAGACAGAACAGAAAATAAACAGAAGAATCCATAAATAGATAAAATTAAAATAAAATAAAATAAAAACACAAAAAAACCACCCACAAAACAAAACAGAAAAATAAAATAAAATAAAAAAATAAATAAATAAAGATAAAAATAAAATAAAATAAAGATAAAAATAAGAATAAAAATAAAATAAAACCCCCCACGTCCCAACTTTCACTGCTGGAAACCCCCATTTTCCTGGGGTCTCCTCTCCCCACCCCTTGAAATGATCTGAGAACGATGACATTGGGAGGCAAGACTACACCCACCCCAGATGGGGGTGGTGGGGGGCGGAGGGAAAGGAACAAAACCCCTCCCAAACCCCCTCGATATTTACTTCTTCTTGAAGTCCTCCACCAGGTACTGGGTGTTGACGAGCTCGCCCTCGAGCCGCCCCTTGTCGCCCAGCAGGCTGTTGAGCTGCGCCCGCAGGTTGTTGATGTAGCCCTCGAAAAGAGGCTCCAGGTTGTTCCTCACCGTCTTCAAACCCTGCTCCTGCAGCAGCCCCCACTTGGTCTCCAGCACCTTGTTCTGCTGCTCCAGGAACCGCACCTGGAAAAGGGAGAGGGTTGGGAAGGGAAAGGAGGGGGAAAAGGATTCTCCTTCCAGCTGCGTTTTCCCGCTGCGAACCCCGAAACCACCCCCGATTTCCTCGCCTTTCCCTCCGTGGCTTTGCTAAAAGTACGAGGATTTTATGTTAGGAGTGCGTGTAAAATCAGAGAAGGATTTGATCTTTTATTAAAATAACGTTTTGAGGCGCTTTTTTTTTTTCTTTTCCCTCCTCCTTCCCTTCATTAAGAGCTCCCCCACCCCATTAAAAGCTCCAAAATATCCTCCAGAACGAAGAGCTGCTCAGCCAGAGCAGATTTCTGGTGCATCGGTGACGATGTTGGGTCAGATTTGACCCTTTTGAGCCCAAAAAAATCAACTATTGTGGTGCTGTGGCCGTGATTTAAATGCTTCCGAGGGAATTCAAGCAGCAGAAGCTGCTTCTCCCCTTGTGCCGATTTTTTTGGGTCGTTTTGGGTTATTTTGGGTGGGTTTCTCGCGTCATCTCACTTTCACCAGCTAAAAGACCGTTCCCGAGGCTCCAGAAGGGGTGGGATTGTCCCTCTGGGGCTTTCCTTCCCCTGCGGGGCCGCCGAGCAGCGGGCGAGGAGGATTAAACGAGGTGATTCATCCACCTCGCGTGGCAGGTGCCATCCATCCCCTGGGAGTTCCCGGGGCATCTCTCAGCCTCACCCCTCTCATCTTTTCCTCCTTGAGCACGAAAAAAAACCACAAGGAATGATTTTAGGGGGAAACCCCCCCCACACCCCCCTAAGTTCTCACCTTGTCGATGAAGGAGGCGAACTTGTTGTTGAGGGTTTTGATCTGCTCCTTCTCCTCCTTGCGGATCCTCTGGATGTTGGGGTCGATCTCCAGGTTGAGGGGCTTCAGGAGGCTCTGGTTCACCGACACCTCGTGGATCCCCCCGGCCGGGAAGGCCCCGTAGCCGAAACCCAGGTTGGCCGGGACGCCAAAAACGCTCCCGGCCCCGTAAAAACTCCCACCCCGGCCGGCCACGGAGATTTTCTTGCAGCCGCCCACGCTGTAGAGGCTCTTGCTGCCGAAACCCCCCGCGCCCACCCTGGCGAAGCCGCTGCCGGCGCCGCAGCCCCCCAGGCGGGTGAGGGAGCAGGAGCTGAAGCTGGTCCTGCACGCCGTGGGAGCCGCGGCTGAGGCGGCGCTGAAACCGCTGCGGCCCCTCTGGATCCTCACGGTGGACTGGCGAGACATGGCTGGGTGGTTTTTTGGGAATTGGGGTGGATGCTGAGATAGAAACGGAGCCGGCCCGGAGCGAGGATGGGAGGGAGAGGAGTGGGGGTGAAGCTGCGCCGCGAACGGGGCTGGGGGGAGAGGGAGAGACAGAGCCCTTTTTATGCCGGGCTGGGGCTGGGATGGGATGGGATGGGATGGGTTGGCTGAGGTGGCTCCGCTCTCTGATTAATTCGGCTTGGCATGTCCGACAGCATTCTGGAGGGTGAACTCACCCCCCGCGCTCACACACGCCCTGCTGAGACAATGCGGGCAGGTTCTCGTTTGGGAATAACTGTCGGGCCCCTTCTCCTGCCTCTGGAGACATCCAGACTCGTCCCAGCCCTGGAAGGTGCCGATGAGTCACGCCGGGCACGGGGAGGAAAACACCGTTCCAAAGCGCCCGTCACTCGGCACCGCTGCCTCGGCCCGCGGGCTTCGCTCTCGTCACTCCTTTTGTTCCCAGGCAGGGCTTGGCAAGGCGCAGATCCCTCTGGGATGAGGGGCAGGGGTCGGGGGAACGCCCCACAGACAAACCCGCAGAGAGTTCCCCCTGTAAATGCACTCTGAATTCAATTCGCTCTGCACTGAATTAAATTAATTCTGCACCGAATTCAATTCACTCTGCACTGAATTCACTTCACTCTGCACTGAATTCAATTCACTCTGCACTGAATTCAATCCATTCTGCACTGAATTCAATCCATTCTGCAGTGAATTCAGTTCACTCTGCACTGAATTCCCCCTGTGGTAAATTCACTTTGCAGAGAACTCAATTCGTTCTGTGCTGAATTCCCCCTGCACTGAATTCCCCCTGCAGCGAATTCCTGCTGCAGGAAATTTACCCTGCAGTGAATTCAATCCTTCCTGTAGTGAATCCAATTCCACCCAAACATCCACTTACCCAACCATCCCCTCACCCAACCAACCACCCAACTACCCACCCACCCAACCAACCACCCAACCAACCACCCACCCACCCACCCAAACAACCACCCACCCACCCAACCAAGCAACCACCCAACCAACCACCCACCCACCCAACCACTCAACCAACCAACCAACCTCCCAACCAACCACCCAACCACTCACCCACCCACCCAACCACTCAACCAACCAACCAACGACCCAACCACTCAACCAACCACCCACCCAACCATCCACCCAACCACTCAAACAACCACCCAACCAACCACTCAATCACCGACCCAACCAACCAACCACTCAAACAACCACCCACCCAACCAAACACCCACCCAACCATCCACCCAACCACCCACTCAAACAATCACCCAACTACCCAACCAACCACCCACCCAAACAACCACCCAACCAACCACTCAAACACCCACCCAACCAACCACCCATCCAACCATCCACCCAACCACCCACTCAAACAACCACCCACCCATCCACCCAACCTACCAACCAAACACCCACCCACCCAACCACCCAAAACCCACCCAACCACTCCCCACCCACCCAACCACCCAACCAATCACCCACCCAAACAACCACTCAAACAACCATCCAACCACCCAAACACCCCACCCACCCACCTAACCACCCACCCAACCACCCAACCAATCACCCACCCAAACAACCACTCAAACAACCATCCAACCACCCAAACACCCACCCACCCACCCAACCACCCAAAACCCACCCACCCACCCAACCACCCAAAACCCACCCAACCACCCACCCACCTACCCACCCAAACACTCAAACAACAACCCAAACATCCACCCACCCACCCAACCACCCAACCAATCATCCACCCACCCACCCAAAAACCACCCACCCACCCACCTCACCCACCCAACCACCTTGCAGGCGGTTGGAGCAGCAGATTAATCAGAAATTCCAAAAAAACCCCTTTATTCTGAGGGGACTGGGAAGCGTTTCTGGATGTCCAGGAAGGGGGGGAAAAGATGACCCACATTTAATTTGTTTAAACAAATTAAAGAGGGGGGGGGGAGACTTGTAAATGTCCCCCAACTCCAGCACAGGAAGAACAAAATAATGAGGAATCCCCACCATAAAACTGAGGAATTATCACGGGGGGGAGGGGGGTGGTGGGTGGTTGGAGCAGGAGATTCCCAGAAATATTCCCTATCCCGTCGTTTCAAGGCTAGAAATTGAGGTTTTTAAATGAAAAAGGCGGGGGAATAAACAGCGATTTTAGGTTGGGTTTGGTGTTTTATTTCCAGGCTGAGCTTCCACACCCGCGGGGAGCTGGAAGGAGAGGGATTTACAAACCCCGGGGCCGCGTCCGGGAGGTGTTTTTTAATTTTTTTTTGGGGGGGAGGAAGGATTATTGACCGGTTTTGGGGTTTCCCGGTGAGGAGCTGGCAGATGACGTCAGGAGCTGAAGGCACGAGGTGGATTTTCCCACCCCCGACACAAAGAATTCCAACTGAAAGAGGGGAAAGTTATGGATGGAATCCCCCCCTGGGAGGGATTTCCCAGAGGATTCCCCATTTCTGGGAGTCCCCAAGGCCCGGTTGGAGCCCCCCTGGGGTGGTGGGAGCCCCGTGGAAAGCTGGGATGGGACGACCCTTCCCACCCAAAAAAACCCTTCCACCCCCAGATGGAATTCCCCCCTACGTGGGATCTGCTCCTCTCTCCCCCTTCCATCCACCTCACCTCACCCTGACCGCCCGAAAAGCCTTTCAAACCCCCAAATTTTCCCCACCACGCCATCCCAGCCCCCCAAAAAACGTCATTTCCCCCCCCCCCTGTACCCAGCGAGTCAGGACGTGCGAGGGCCGAAAATCCCACCCCTTTTCCAAGAGCCTGTTGAGTCAGTGCTTTCCCCTTCCCCCCCCCACCTCGGGCTCCTTTTCCACAAGAAACTTTCTCTTTTCTCTTTTCTCTTTTAATTTTATGATTATTTTTCGGCCCAACAACGCGGCGGCCGCGTCGGGCCCCGCGGTTAATTAATTAACAGTAATAACACGGCTCCTGCAGCCCCGGCGAGAGAGAGAAAGAGGAAAAAAAAGAGAGAGTGGAATTCGTTTTGCTCCCCCTCCCGTGCCCCGCTCCCTCCCCGGGGTGGAGGTGATGCGGTCGCCGCTCACCTGGAAGGAATTTCGCGGGTGATTTTTAATTACAGGGAAGGCGGCAGCGGCAGCGCCAGGAGCTGCAGCGGCAGGTCCGGGGGGATGGCGTGGTGGGAACGAGGGGAGGGGGTGGTGGGAATGAGGGGAGGCGTCCCCACCCTGCGCTCTGTTGGTCAAACAAGCCGCGTTTCCAGGTGGCTCCTCCCGCGGGGAGCTGGGCACGTCACGGGCCTGCTGCTCCGGGGAGCAGGAATTGTCTCCTTTCCCCTCTCCACGGGCCGGTCCCGAATTCTCTGATTTTCCCTCTCCATGGCCTGGTCCCGAATTGTCTCCTTTTCCTTCTCCACATGCCGGTCCCGAATTCCCTCCTGTTTCCTTTCCTTTTCCCTCTCATTTTCCCTTTCCTTTTTCCCTCTCCTGTTCCCTCTCCACGGGCCGGTCCCGAATTCTCTGATTTTCCCTCTCCATGGCCTGGCCCCAAATTGTCTCCTTTTCCCTCTCCACATGCCGGTCTCGAATTCTCTCCTTTTCCTTCTCCTTTTCCCTCTCCAGAGGCTGGTCCTGAATTGTCTCCTGTTTCCTTTCCTTTTCCCTCTCCTTTTCCCTTTCCTTTTTCCCTCTCCTGTTCCCTCTCCACGGGCTGGCCCCAATTTCTCTCCTTTTCCCTCTCCTTTCCCCTCTCCTTTTCCCTTTCCTTTTGCCTCTCCTTTTCCCTCTCCTTTTCCCTCTCCACGGACCGGTCCTGAATTGTCTCCTTTTCCCTTTCCTTTTCCCTTTCCTTTCCCCTCTCCTTTTCCCTTTCTTTTTCCCTTCTCCTTTTCCCTCTCCTTTTCCCTCTCCACAGGCCGGTCCCGAATTCTCTCCTTTTCCTTCTCCTTTTCCCTCTCCTTTTCCCTTTCCTTTTCCCTCTCCTTTTCCCTCTCCTTTTCCCTCTCCTTTTCCCTTTCCTTTTCCCTCTCCTTTTCCCTCTCCTGTTCCCTCTCCACGGGCTGGTCCCAAATTCTCTCCTCTTCACTCTCCACAGGCCGGTCCCGAATTCTCTCCTTTTCCCTCCTTTTCCCTCTCCTGTTTCCTTTCCTTTCCCCTCTCCTTTCCACTCCGTGCCTCGCGTCCCCCGCTTTTCCTCTGCTTTTCCCTCTCCTTTTCCCTCTGCTCCTTTCCACTCCTCCTTCTTCCTCTCCTTTTCCCTCTCCTTTTCCCTTTCCTTTTCCCTCTCCTTTTCCCTCTCCTGTTCCCTCTCCACGGGCTGGTCCCGAATTTTCTCCTCTTCTCTCTCCTTTTCCCTCTCCTTTTCTCTTTCCTTTCCTTTCTCTCTCCTTTTCCCTTTCCTTTTCCCTTTCCTTTTCCCTTTCCTTTCCCTCTCCTTTTCTCTCTCCTTTTCTCTTTCCTTTTCCCTTTCCTTTTCTCTCTCCTTTTCCCTTTCCTTTTCCCTTTCCTTTTCTCTCTCCTTTCCCCTCTCCACAGGCCGGCCCCGAATTCCCTCCCTCTCAACTCCCTCATAACTCTCCCCCGGCGTTCTGAAGCGAGTTCTGACCCTGCCAGGGCAACAAACGCAACTCCAGCCCCTTCGGTGACCAATCTGACCCTTTTTTTTCCCTTTTTTTTTCCTGAGTTTCGATGACCAGGGACAACTCCAGCAGCTTTTCACCGCTCCCCCTCCCAGCTCTGCTGCTCCTCTGGGAATCCTCCCCCTGCTGCAGCTCCTCGGGCACGGCAGAGGTTTCTGGGGCCGCGCCTGTGCGAGCGTTTCCTTTGCAAAAGGAAAAAAAAAAAGCGTTGTTTTCTTTGCACACAAAAAAGTGGTTTTGGGGGTTTTTTTTGGTTTTTTCTTTGCCCCGCATTTGTAAAACCAGGAGCGAGCCGAGCTCCCGGTTCACCTGCGCTGCTCAACCTCGCCTTAATTACCGGCCGAGCCGGGGCTGTAATTCAGCTTAATTGCTGTAAATTAAAGCCTTTGGGTTAAACTCGGGGCTCCTCTCGCCCGTCATTTTCGCTGTTTCATCCCCCAGCCCTGCTGGGCCGATTCCAGGGGGGACTCCCCTCTGACACCTCCCCGGGTGGGGTTGGAGCGTCCCCCGGCCCCGTTTCCCCCCCGGGGTTGGGTCGGGAGGGGCTGCTCGGCCCCTTTCCCACGGGAGGGTGTCCCGTGCCGGCTGTCCCGTTCCCGGTGGTGCCCTCAGGGCCAGCCCAGCCCCGGCTGCTGCCCGGCTTTGAAGTGGAGGCTTCAGTGACCTCCTTTCTGCTCGGAGTTGTTTGCTGGGCCGGCGCGGGCTCCGGGGAGAATTCGCAGCTGCCTCGCACGGGGAGGGGTGGGAGTGGGAGGGGATTCCTTTTGGCCGGGGTTTGGCGCGCCTTGAAGGACCCTCCGAGCTTTGGTGGGGTCTGAAACCTCCTTTATCCAGTTCTGGTTCTCCTTTATCCCCTTCTGGTTCTCCTTTATCTCCTTTTGCTGCTCCTTTATCCTTTTCTGGTGTTCCTTTATCCCCTTCTGGTGCTCCTTTATCCCATTCCTGGTGCTCCTTTATTCCATTCCTAGTGCTCCTTTATCCCCTTCTGGTTCTCCTTTATCCAGTTCTGGTTCTCCTTTATCCCATTCTGGAGCTCCTTTATCCCATTTTGATGCTCCTCTATCCCATCCTGCTGCTCCTTTATCCCATTCCTGGTTCTCCTTTATCCAGTTCTGGTTCTCCTTTATCCCTTTCTGGTGCTCCTTTATCCCATCTTGCTGCTCCTTTATCTTTTTCTGGTACTCCTTTATCCTGTTCTGCTGCTCCTTTATCCCATTGTGGTGCTCCTTTATCTCATTATGATACTCCTTTATTCCATTCTTATACTTTATCCCATTCCTGGTACTCCTTTATCCAGTTCTGGTTCTCCTTTATCCCTTTCTGGTGCTCCTTTATCCTATCCTGTTGCTCCTTTATTCCACTCTGATGTTCCTTTATCCCATTCTGGTTCCCCTTTATCCCTTTCTGCTGCTCTGTTATCCCGTTTTTATGCTCCTTTATCCCATTTTGATGCCCCTCTATCCCATCCTAGTGCTCCTTTATCCCATTCCTGGTGCTCCTTTATCCCTTTCTGCGCTTCTCTCTTTCTCTCTTTTGGTTCTCCTTTATCATTCTTTACTCCTTTATCATCCTGGTACTCTTTATCCATTCTGTTCTCCTTTATCCTTTCTGGTGCTCCTTTATCCTATCCTGTGCTCTTTATCCCACTCTGATGTTCCTTTATCCCATTCTGATCCCCTTTATCCCTTCTCCTCTGCTATCCCGTTTTCAGCTCACTATCCCACCTCGATCCCTCATCCCACCCTCTTTCCCCTCCCAGCCCAGATGCTCTCCCACCCTCTTGCCTCTTATCCCATTCTGGCTCCTTTTCCTCTGGCTACTTATCCCACCTGCTCTCCTTTACCCATTCTGGTTCTCCTTTCCAGCTCTCTTCCCATCCCATTTTGATGCTCCTTTATCCCACCTTCCATCACCCCAGCTGCTCATTCCACCCTCCTTCCCTCTCCCACCCCCCCAGGCCGAGCACAGAAGCGAACCCAGCAGGTTTTAAAAATGACCAAAATGCTCTTTTATTGGACCCTGAGGTTTCTTTGGGCCTCCGGAAGGGGTTTCAGAAAGAACCCACGAAGCAAAGCCTTTCCCACAAGAGCCTGAGCGAGCAGAGGGGCCGGGGTGGGGATGGGGGGGAGTGTGAATGGTGGTGAAAAAAATTCCCGTTGCGGAGAAAAACCTTTGGAAGTTGAAGTTGTAACACAGAGGTGGTTTTTTTGGGAGCTGTTTCCACCTCCCAGGAGCCGGGATCGTGGCTCCACGGAGCGGTCAGACCAACATAAAACCTCGTCCCAGGGTTTTCCCCTCCCCTTTAAGAGGCGAGAATCCAAAAGGGGGGGAGGAAAACGAGGAATCGAGGAGGGTCGGGACCTGCAGCTCCAAGCGCTGCCTCAGCCAAAGGCGCTCCGGATTCCGGGCTGGGGGGGTCCCGCAGCCCCCTCCCCACGCTGCCCCGGAGTGGAAGGAGGGAGGAAGGAGAGGGTTTAGCGCAGCTATTTACACCCCGGATCCGCAGGGCACGGAGGGAGGGGAGGGGAGAGAGGCGGGACCCTCTCCCGACCACCCCCGCCCCCCTCGGATTGGGGGAGGAGGGGGCCTCTCTCCGGCTTTATCTGATGGTCTTTTTGCTGGTGGTGGTCTTGGAGACGATCCTGACGCTGCCGCCCGTGCTGGAGCTCAGCCCTCGGCTGCTCCCGGAGCTGAAGGCGCTGCCCCCGCCGTAGCTGAGCCCCCCGAAGCCGCCGCTGCCCCCGCCGAAGCCGCCGCTGCCCCCGCTGCTCCCCCCGAAGGCGCCGCCGCCGCCTCCTCCGCCCATGCCGAGCCCTCCGCCCATTCCCAGGCAGCTCCCGCCGCCGAATCCCATCCCGCTGGAGCTGCTGACCACGGCTGGGGAGGGGGGAAACACAGCGGGAACAGCCGCGTTAGGGTCCCGCTGAACCCCCCGAAATTGGGGAGGGGAGGGGGTCTGCGCTGTCACCCCTGCGGGGGCGAGGAGGGAGGGAGGGGAGGGGGAGATGGGAGGTGGGAGAGGGGAGGTTGGAGGAGGGAGATGGGAGAGGGGAGGTGGAAGATGGGATGAGGGAGATGGGATGAGGAAGGTGGGAAATGGGATGAGGAAGGGGGGAGATGGGAGATGGAAGGAGGGAGATGGGAGGAGGGAGGTGGGAGATTGGAAGTTGGAGGAGGGAGATGGGAGGAGGAAGGGGGGAGATGGGAGGAGGAAGGGGGGAGATGGGAGGTGGGATGAGGGAGATGATGGGATGAGGGAGGTGGGAGATGGGAAGTTAGAGGTGGGAGATTGGAGGTTGGAGGAGGGAGATGGGAGGAGGAAGGGGGGAGATGGGAGGAGGAAAGGGGGAGATGGGAGAGGGGAGATGGGAGAGGGGAGATGGGAGGTTGGAGGAGGGAGGTGGGAGATGGGAGGGGGGAGATGGGATATGGAAGGAGGGAGATGGGAGATGGGATGAGGGAGGTGGGAGATGGGAGATGGGATGAGGGAGGAGGGAGATGAGGAAGGACTCACAGACGCTCACGGCTCCTACTCCTTCTCCGGCCAGCCTGGAGGGAGAGAGAGGAGGGGGGGGAAAGTGAGGAACGAGGGGGAAACCACCACGCCCGGGGGGACCACCCCGAGGAGGCTCCCGGGGGAGGGTCCTCCGTGTCGGGGCGGGGCTTTGGGACAGCCGGGAGGTGACACCCAGGGACAGAGCAGCACCGGGAGATGGGGAGACGAATCTTTCCCTTTGAATCTCGCGGTTTTCCAACTCCCTCCCCCCTCCCCTCTCTCTGCCCCGCGGGAAGGAGCTCTCTGAGCCCCCAGGAAAAGAGGGGGGTCCCCCCCACCTGCTCTCCTCGCCCTCCAGCAGCTTCCTGTAGGTGGCAATCTCGATGTCCAGGGCCAGCTTGACGTTCATGAGCTCCTGGTACTCGCGGAGCTGCCGGGCCAGGTCCTGCTTGGCTTTTTGGAGGGCGTCCTCCAGCTCGGCCAGCTTGGCCTTGGCGTCCTTCAGGGCCAGCTCCCCCCTCTCCTCGGCCTCGGCGATGGCAGCCTGGAGGTTGGCACACTGCGGGGGAGGAGAAGGAGGGGCCTGATGGACTCGGGGTGCCCCTAAAAGTGCTCTCCGGAGTGGGTAAAGGGGGTGCTGGGGGCGCCCGGGTTGGCCCCGAGAGCTCGGGGGGCCACGAGGAAGGGTCCTGATTTCAGCCAAAAAAAAAGCCAGGACACCCCCCCAAAAAAGGACACTCCAAAAAAAGCCAGGACACCTCCCAAAAAAAAGCCAGGACACCCCCAGAAAAAGCCAGGACATTCTATAAAAGCCAGGACACTCCCCCAGAAAAAAGCTAGGATACCCCCCCCCAAAAAAAAACAGGACACCCCCCAAAAAAACCCCAGGACCCCCCAAAAAAAGTCAGGACACCCCATAAAAGCCAGGACATTCCATAAAAGCCAGGACACCCTCCAAAAAAAAGCCAGGACACCCCAAAAAAAAGCTAGGGCACCTCCCAAAAAAAAAAAAGCCAGGACACCCCATAAAAGCCAGGACATCCCCAAAAAACCCAGGATACCCCCCCAAAAGAAGCCAGGATATTCTATAAAAGCCAGGACACCCCCAAAAACAGCCAGGACACCCCATAAAAAAAACCAGGACACCCCAAAAAATCCACACCCCACGCCTGAGAGTCCAAAGAGCTCCTCGAGCTCTGCCAGGCTCGGGCCCCGCTGCCCTGGACGGGGGGGTGGGGGTGGCTCTTCCCACCCTGCCCGACCTCCCCACCCTCCCCAGCCCTCCCCACCCTCCTGCCCCTCCCCACCTGCTTCTTGACGCTGTCGATCTCGTTGCGCAGCCGCTGCACCATCCTGTTGATCTCCGAGATCTCCAGCTTGGTGTTCCTCAGGTCGTCCCCGTGGCGCCCGGCCGAGACCTGCAGCTCCTCGTACTGGTGGGGTGGGGGAGGCAAGGAGAGGGATGGTTGTACCCCTGGGGGGCTCAGGGTGGTGCCAGGGGGGCTGCAGGGGCACCAGGAGGGGGTGAAGGGACGGGGGGCACACAACGATCCGCTGTGGGAAGGGGGGGTGGCACCTCCAGCAGCCTTGGGAGGGCGGGGGTCCCACACCAGACCCACCACCCCCTGGACCCCAGGATTCACCCCCAGGGGTGCCCAGGGCGGTGCCAGGGGGGCTGCAGGGGCACCAGGAGGGGGTGAAGGGGCGGGGGGACACAACGATCCGCGGGGTTCGCCCCTGGGGTGGCACCTCCAGCAGCCTTGGGAGGGCGGGGGTCCCACGCCAGACCCACCAGCCAGGGCATGGACACCCCCTGGACCCCCGGGAATCACCCCCAGGGCAGTGCCAGGGGGGCTGCAGGGGCACCAGGAGGGGGTGAAGGGACGGGGGGACACAACGATCCGCTGTGGGAAGGGGGGGTGGCACCTCCAGCAGCCTTGGGAGGGCGGGGGTCCCACACCAGACCCACCAGCCAGGGCATGGACACCCCCTGGACCCCCAGGAATCACCCCCAGGGGTGCCCAGGGCAGTGCCAGGGGGGCTGCAGGGGCACCAGGAGGGGGTGAAGGGACACAACAATTCACAATCCCACCCACCCCAACGTGGGGGGGTTAACTCTGTTAACTCTGTGATGGAAGGGTTAACTCTGGTCGTAAAAACGCGTGTGAGGGAGGCAAAACCTTCTGGTTGTAATGAAACGAGATAAAAGTTTCGCAGGCAGCTTGCTAATCGGGCAAAGTGTCAGCGAAAATGATCGCAGGCGTCTTGCTGAGCAAACAGGTATCGGTACGGGTGGGATTTACAACTGGTAAGGACCGCGGATTTCCATCTCTGACAAATCCCAGGTGGCCACCCAGCAGCGAGCCACGAGCTCAAGCCACAAAGGAGATTTGCATTCAAAACCTGGGGCTTCAAAACGTGCGAAAAGGGGCATTTTACTTCATTAAAGGGACATTTTACTTCATTTTCAGCGCGTGTGTCTCGGGTGGGGCACTTGTTCCCCCTCCTCTCCCCCCACAAGGCCACCTAGTCTTTTTTTTTTTAATTTTAATTTTATATTTATTTAATTTATTATCGCTCGCCTAATAAATTGATCGATGTTTAATTGGAATCGAGCTGTCTAAAATTCTTAGGCTGACCTATAACAGCGAGGGCGGAGTTTGCCCCTGGGGGTCGTCCCAAAACTCCCTCCAGCATCCTCGGGAAGGGAGGGGTGGGGTGGGGCGTAGGAGAGAATTAAGAGACCTTTTTTTTTTTGGGGAGGGGTTCCAAAGCTGATTCCCAGCTTTTTGGTTTCCCAGATGGGGAATTCCTCATTCCCTGATGGGAATTTGAGGAGTCTCAAGGAGTGAGTGTTTGGAGAGCTGTCCTGACAAGCGTTTTGAGAACTGGGGGGAAGGAAGGAGGATGGGAGGCTGAGCTGGACCTGCCCCAAGGAGGCTCGTAAATAAAGTCCTGTGGTTAGATTTAGGAGGGAGGAGGATTTAGAAATTAAGATACGCTGGCTAGCCAAGAATAATCATGAGAACAGTGTGTGTGTGACCAGTAATAAGCAGTCAAATATGTGGCAGTTATCGAACTGTATAAAAATAAAGAATAATTTCTAATAAAGTGGAAGCCTCCAAACCATCAACACCGGCTCTGGCACGCGGTTACAGCTGGGTATCCCCACACCAGACCCCTCAGCCAAGCACCGACACCCCCTGGACCCCCAGGAATCACCCCCGGGGGTGCCCCCCCGATCTCCCCTCACCTTGTTCTGGTACCAGGCCTCGGCCTCGGCGCGGCTGCGGTTGGCGATGTCCTCGTACTGCGCCTTCACCTCGGCGATGATGCTGTCCAGGTCCAGGCTCCGGTTGTTGTCCATGGAAAGCACCACCGAGGTGTCCGACACCTGCTGCTGCATCTGGGACAGCTCCTGCGGGGCGAGGCGCCGGTGTTAATTAACGCTGTTAATGACCCCCCGGTTAATGGTGTGAATGGTCTCGTTAATGGTGTGAATGGTCTCGTTAATGGTGTCAATGGCCCCGGGGTTTTGGGGTCGCCCTCCTTGAGTTTCCACCTGTTCTGTCCGTAATTTCCGCCTCATTCCTGCTCTGCCCTTCCCGAAAGGACGGGATCGCCCTCCCCTGCAGCTGCACGGCCCCAGGCACGGCTCCCGGAGCCCTGGGATGGGGGATCCATGGGGAAGGAGCTCTCCCAGGGGAATTTGGGGTCCCAGAGCTCTGGGATGGGGGGATCCATAGGGAAGGAGCTCCCCCAGGGGAATTTTGGGTCCCAGAGCTCTGGGATGGAGGATCCATAGGGAAGGAACTCCCCCAAGGGAATCTGGGGTTCCAGAGCTTTGGGATGGGGGATCCATAGGGAAGGAGCTCCCCCAAGGGAATTTTGGGTGCCAGAGCTCTGGGATGGAGGGATCCATAGGGAAGGAGCTCCCCCAAGGGAATTTTGGGTCCCAGAGCTCTGGGATGGGGGATCCATAGGGAAGGAGCTCTCCCAGGGGAATTTTGGGTCCCAGAGCTCTGGGATGGGGGATCCATAGGGAAGGAGCTCTCCCAGGGGAATTTTGGGTCCCAGAGCTCTGGGATGGGGGGATCCATAGGGAAGGAGCTCTCCCAGGGGAATTTTGGGTCCCAGAGCTCTGGGATGGGGGGATCCATAGGGAAGGATCCATGAGGATGCTCTCCAGGGAAGGTTGAATCCCAGAGCCGTGGGATGGAGGATCCATAGGGAAGGAGCTCTCCCAGGGGAATTTTGGGTCCCAGAGTTCTGGGATGGGGGGATCCATAGGGAAGGAGCCAAGAGGATGCTCCCAGGGGAATTTGGGGTCCCAGAGCTCTGGGATGGGAGATCCACAGGGAAGGAGCTCTCCCGGGAATTTTGGGTCCCAGAGCTCTGGGACTGGGGGGATCCACAGGGAAGGAGCTCTCCCAAGGGAATTTTGGGTCCCAGAGCTCTGGGATGGAGGATCCATAGGGAAGGAGCCAAGAGGATGCTCTCCAGGGAAGGTTGAATCCCAGAACCCTGGGACAGTGAGATCCATAGGGAAGGAGCCATTGAGGATGCTCTCCCAAGGGAATTTTGGGTCCCAGAGCTCTGGGATGGAGGATCCATAGGGAAGGAGCTCTCCCAGGGGAATTTTGGGTCCCAGAGCTCTGGGATGGGGGATCCATAGGGAAGGAGCTCTCCCAGGGGAATTTGGGGTCCCAGAGCTCTGGGATGGGGGGATCCATAGGGAAGGAGCTCTCCAGGGGAATTTTGGGGTCCCAGAGCTCTGGGATGGAGGATCCATAGGGAAGGAGACATGAGGATGCTCTCCAGGGGAATTTTTGGTTCTGGGGATGGAGGATCCATAGGGAAGGAGCCAAGAGGATGCTCCCAGGGGAATTTTGGGTCCCAGAACTCAGGGGTGGGGGGATCCATAGGGAAGGAGTTGTCCCACAGGAATTTTGGGTCCCAGAGCTCTGGGATGGGGGATCCATAGGAGAAGGAGCCAAGTGGATGCTCTCCAGGGGAATTTGGGGTCCCAGAGCTCTGGGATGGGAGATCCACAGGGAAGGAGCTCTCCCAGGGGAATTTGGGGTCCCAGAGCTCTGGGATGGAGGATCCATAGGGAAGGAACTTCCCCAAGGGAATTTTGGGTCCCAGAGCTCTGGGATGGAGGATCCATAGGGAAGGAGCCATTGAGGATGCTCTCCCAAGGGAATTTTGGATGCCAGAGCTCTGGGATGGAGGATCCACAGGGAAGGAGCTCCCCCAAGGGAATTTTGGGGTCCCAGAGCTCTGGGATGGGAGATCCACAGGGAAGGAGCTCTCCAGGGGAATTTGGGGTCCCAGAGCTCTGGGGATGGAGGATCCATAGGGAAGGAACTCCCCCAAGGGAATTTGGGGTTCCAGAGCTCTGGGATGGAGGATCCATAGGGAAGGAACTCCCCCAAGGGAATTTGGGGTTCCAGAGCTTTGGAACAGTGAGATCCATAGGGAAGGTGCCAAGAGGATGCTCCCCAGGGGAATTTTTGGTTCTGAGGATGGAGGATCCATAGGGAATGATCCCTGAGGATGCTCTCCAGGGAAGGTTGAATCCCAGAGCCCTGGGATGGAGGATCCATAGGGAAGGCTCCATGAGGATGCTCCCAAGGGAATTTTGGGTCCCAGAGCTCTGGGATGGGAGGATCCATAGGGAAGGAGCTCTCCCAGGGGAATTTGGGGTCCCAGAGCTCTGGGATGGAGGGATCCATAGGGAAGGAGCTCTCCCAGGGGAATTTGGGGTCCCAGAGCCCTGGGATGGGAGATCCACAGGGAAGGAGCTCTCCCAAGGGAATTTTGGATCCCAGAGCTCTGGGATGGAGGGATCCACAGGGAAGGAGCTCTCCCAGGGGAATTTTGGATCCCAGAGCCCTGGGATGGGAGATCCACAGGGAAGGAGCTCTCCAGGGGAATTTTGGGTCCCAGAGCTCTGGGATGGGGGTATCCATAGGGAAGGAGCTCTCCCAGGGGAATTTTGGGTCCTCACCGCCTCGTAGAGCGCCCTCAGGAAGTTGATCTCGTCTGCCAGCGAGTCTGCCTTGCCCTGCAGCTCCACCTTGTTCATGTAAGCACCATCCACGTCCTAAGGGAAGGAAAACAGGGATTTCTGGTGGAAAACCAGGAGCCAGGACACCAATGGCTCTGCTTCCAGCTCTGTTATTCGTGGAATTGTGGAATCGTGGGATGGTTTGGGTTGGAAGAGACCGTAAATCCCATCTCATTCCAACCATGCCACGGGCAGGGACAACCCCCCCACTATCCCAGGGGGATCCAGCCTGGCCTTGGACACTCCCAGGGATCCAGGGGCACCCTCTGGGAAATCCATTCCAGGGCTTCACCTCCCTCCTAGCGAGGGATTCCTTCCCAGCATCCCATCCAGCCGCTCTGGGATTCCCTCTGTGCTCCGTCCCCTCATCCCCAAATCCCCTCTCCAGCTCTCCCTGCAGCCCCTCCAGGCCCTGGGAGCTGCTCCGAGGTCTCCCTGCATCCCTTTCCCTTCTCCTCCCACCCTCGGGAGAAGGTCGGGCCCATCCTGGGGTGTCCCAAAATCACATCCCGACCCCGCCCGTCCGTTCGGGGCGAGGGGTGGGACAATTCCCTTCCCACTCCCACAATTCCCAGCCCTTTTCCACACCTTTTTGAGGACCACGAACTCGTTCTCGGCCCCGGTGCGCCGGTTGATCTCATCTTCGTACCTGCGAAGGGGATGAAGAGGGGAGAGGGAGGGTTTGGGTGGGAACATCCCCTCCCCTCCCCTCCCCGAGGCGGAGCCGCCCCCGTTTCCCCCCTCACAGCCCTCAGTTGTGGCTCTCGGGGCGGGTTCCACCCTCCCACCAGGCTCGCCCGCAGCAGATGTTGCTGCCTTTGAAATCCCCCGGCCCGCCCGGCGTGAATTAAAATGTTTTTATGGCCCTAAAAAAAGCCCCAAACGCGCCCGCCCCCAGCGGCGGCTCCTCCAGGTGACCTCCGGTCCCAGCAGAGATCCAAATCATCCCCCCACAAAGGCGTTAATTAAGGAGCCATTTGATATCTGAGGTGCTAATGAGGGTAATGGCTGTGAGGAAATTAATTAAACGCGACAAAAAGCCGGGCCAAGGGGAGGATCGTCAGCCCCGGCTCCCAAAGGGGCCTTCTGGGGAGCTTTTCGTGGCTCTGAGCGATGTCCTGACATCAGAGGAGCAGGGCAGGGCTCTCTCTGAGGCCGCTTTGGAGGGCAGGTTCGTGCCAGCCCTCAGAGCAGCGCTGGCTGAGGGCGCCCTGAAATCGGGGAGAGCCCGGGAGGAGCCGCTGCACGGGGAGCTCTGGGCTTGAGGAACTCCAGACCGGGCATAAAATACATAAAAAAAACACATAAAATGTGTTCTCCCTTCCCAGGTGGCAGCTCTGAAAGATGGGAACTGATTCTAGACCTGAAATAAAATCTGTTCCCTTTCCCAGGTGGAAGCTGGGAACCAAACCTAGACCTGAAATCCAAGCTGTTCCCTCTTCTCTCCTTCCCAGGTGGTAACTTTGAAATGTGGGAACCAACCCTAGACCCGAAATCCAAGCTGTTCCTCTTCCTTCCTTCCCACATGGCAGCTCTGAAACTTGGGAACCAACCCTAGACCCGAAATTTAAGGTGTTCCCTTTCCCAAATGGCAGCTCTGAAATGTGGGAACTGATTCTAGACCTGAAATCCAAGCTGTTCCCTCTTCCCTCCTTCCCAAGTGGCAGCTCTGAAAGCTGGGAACCAACCCTAGACCCAAAATAAAAGGTGTTCCCTTTCCCAGGTGGCAGCTCAGAAACCAACCCTAGACCTGAAATCCAAGCTGTTCCCTCTTCCCTCCTTCCCAAAGAGCAGCTCAGAAACCTGGGAACCAACCCTAGACCCAAAACGTGTTCCCTTTCCCAAATGGCAGCTCTGAAAGATGGGAACTGATTCTAGACCTGAAATCCAAGCTGTTCCCTCTTCCCTCCTTCCCAGGTGGCAGCTCTGAAAGCTGGGAACCAACCCTAGACCTGAAATTTAAGATGTTCCCTTTCCCAAATGGCAGCTCTGAAATGTGAGAACTGACTCTAGACATGAAATCCAAGCTGATCCCTCTTTCTTCCTTCCCAAATGGCAGCTCTGAAACCAACCCTACACCCAAAATAAAAGGTGTTCCCTTTCCCAAATGGCAGCTCTGAAAGCTGGGAACTGATTCTAGACCTGAAATCCAAACTGTTCCCTCTTCCCCCCTTCCCAAATGGCAGCTCTGGAACCTGAGAACCAATCCTAGACCCGAAATTTAAGATGTTCCCTTTCCCAAATGACAACTCTGAAAGATGGGAACTGATTCTAGACCTGAAATCCAAACTGTTCCCTCTTCCCTCCTTCCCAAATGGCAGCTCTGAAAGCTGGGAACCAACCCTAGACTCGAAATTCAAACTGTTCCTCTTCCCTCCTTCCCAAATGGCAGCTCTGAAACCAGGGAACCAACCCTAGACCCGAAATAAAAGGTGTTCCCTTTCCCAAATGGCAGCTCTGAAAGCTGGGAACTGATTCTAGACCTGAAATCCAAACTGTTCCCTCTTCCCTCCTTCCCAAATGGCAGCTCTGAAACCAACCCTAGACCCAAAATAAAATCTGTTCCCTTTCCCAGGTGGCAGCTCTGGAACTTGGGAACCAATCCTAGACCCTAAATCCAAGCTGTTCCCTCTTCCCTCCTTCCCAAATGGCAGCTCTGAAACTTGGGAAGTGACTCTGGACCCAAAACAAAAGGTGTTCCCTTTCCCAAATGGCAGCTCTGAAAGATGGGAACTGATTCTAGACCTGAAATCCAAGCTGTTCCCTCTTCCCTCCTTCCCAAATGGCAGCTCTGAAACTTGGGAAGTGACTCTGGACCCAAAACAAAAGGTGTTCCCTTTCCCAAATGGCAGCTCTGAAAGATGGGAACTGATTCTAGACCTGAAATCCAAACTGTTCCTTCTTCCCTCCTTCCCAAATGGGAGCTCTGAAACCTGAGAACCGACCCTACACCCAAAATAAAAGGTGTTCCTTCTTTCCTCCTTCCCAAATGGCAGCTCTGGAACTTGGGAACCAACCCTAGACCCAAAATAAAAGGTGTTCCCTTTCCCAGGTGGCAGCTCAGAAACCAACCCTAGACCTAAAATCCAAGCTGTTCCCTCTTCCTTCCTTCCCACATGGCAGCTCAGAAACCAGGGAACCAACTCTAGACCTGAAATCCAAACTCTTCCCTCTTCCCTCCTTCCCAAATGGCAGCTCTGAAACCAACCCTACACCCAAAATAAAAGGTGTTCCCTTTCCCAAATGGCAGCTCAGAAAGCTGGGAACCAACCCTAGACCCGAAATAAAAGTGTTCCCTTTCCCAAATGGCAGCTCTGAAATGTGGGAACTGATTCTAGACCTGAAATCCAAGCTGTTCCCTCTTCCCTCCTTCCCAAATGGCAGCTCTGAAAGCTGGGAACCAACCCTAGACCCAAAATAAAAGGTGTTCCTTCTTCCCTCCTTCCCAAATGGGAGCTCTGGAACTTGGGAACCAACCCTAGACCCGAAATTTAAGGTGTTCCCTTTCCCAAATGACAACTCTGAAAGATGGGAACTGATTCTAGACCCAAAATCCAAGCTGTTCCTTCTTCCCTCCTTCCCAGGTGGTAACTTTGAAATGTGGGAACCAACCCTAGACCCGAAATAAAAGGTGTTCCCTTTCCCAGGTGGTAGCTGGGAACCAACCCTAGACGTGAAATCCAAGCTGTTCCCTCCTCCCTCCTTCCCAGGTGCCAGCTCTGCAACCCACACCATCTGATGAGTCATTTTTTGAGGGGTTCTGATCCGTGTTTCTGAGAGCCCAAAGCACATTCCGAGGCCCCAAACTCGCCCCAAACCGCACCGGGAGCCGCTTCGGTGCCTCCTGTGGGATGAAAGCTCCTCACACCACCCCCCCCTCCCAAAAATCTGTCTCTTCACAGCCCTAATTACCCGGTATTAACAAATTTCAGCCCTCGGGGGTGACTCTCAAACCCTCACTTGGCCGGCTCTGGTTCAAAGACAACTTAAAAAAAAGAAAAAAACAACGACGGCCCCGCCTAAAAAACCCACCCAAAAACCCCAAAAAATCACACCTACACAAAGAAAAAAAAATAAAAATCCCTTTCAGGTGCCAACCGGTGTGTCCTGAAAGGGGTGAATTCCCTCCCCAGGGCAATAAAATGCTGACCATCCCTCTCGGGGGGGTGGGAGCTGAGCACTCAGAACTCTGGAAAAGCTGGAATTCCCTTCAGGGAGCGAGGAAGGGGAGGATTTGGGAGCTGAGCACTCAGAGCTCCCTCTGGAAAAGCTGGAATTCCCTTCACAAAGCGAGGGAGGATTTGGGAGCTGAGCACTCAGAGCTCCCTCTGGAAAAGCTGGAATTCCCCTCAGGGAGCGAGGAAGGGGAGGATTTGGGAGCTGAGCACTCAGAGCTCTGGAAAAGCTGGAATTCCCTTCAGGGAGCGAGGAAGGGGAGGATTTGGGAGCTGAGCACTCAGAGCTCTGGAAAAGGTGGAATTCCCTTCAGGGAGCGAGGGAGGGGAGGATTTGGGAGCTGGGCACTCAGAGCTCCCTCTGGAAAAGCTGGAATTCCCTTCACAAAGCGAGGGAGGATTTGGGAGCTGAGCACTCAGAGCTCTGGAAAAGGTGGAATTCCCTTCAGGGAGCGAGGAAGGGGAGGATTTGGGAGCTGAGCACTCACAGCTCCCTCTGGAAAAGGTGGAATTCCCTCAGGGAGTGAGGAAGGATTTGGGAGCTGAGCACTCAGAGCTCCCTCTGGAAAAGGTGGAATTCCCTTCAGGGAGCGGGGAAGGGGAGGATTTGGGAGCTGAGCGCTCAGAGCTCCCTCTGGAAAAGCTGGAATTCCCTCAGGGAGCGAGGAAGGGGAGGATTTGGGAGCTGGAAGTTCACGGCTCCGTCTCATTCCCTGCCTGCCCACCCATCACCCTCTGGATTTCCTCGTTTCTCCGAGTCCAGGGGATATTTTTTGGGACACAGCAGCGTTTTCCCAGCAGTTTTTCCCTGGAATCCGTGCCAGGCACTGACCTCGCACTTGACAAACCCGACCCAGCCCGAGGTAACTCCGAGACCGAGACCGGGCTTTGCTTTTCGGGCAGGGAAGAGGAAAAACCCGGGGCGGAGCCGAGATGTGAACCCACCAATTCTCGGCAGCACCTGGATTTTCCCACTTATTGGGGGTTGTTCCCGCTGCAGGAAACGATCCCTTACTTGTTCTTGAAGTCCTCCACCATGTCCTGCATGTTCCTGAGCTCGGAGTCGAGCCGGCCCCGCTCGCCCAGCAGGCTGTCGAGCTGCCGGCGCAGGTTGTTGATGTAGGACTCGAAAAGGGGCTCCAGGGATTTCCTGGTGACGGTGTGACCCTGCTCCTGCAGGAGGCTCCACTTGGTCTCCAGCACTTTGTTCTGCTGCTCCAAGAAGCGCACCTGAAAAAGGACACAAAAAAAAAAAACCAAAAAACCCCCCCAAAAAACAAAGATCTGTTAAAACCCACGGGAACGAGCAAAAATTCCCTCTCCTGACTGCCGGGAAAAAGTGGGGCCATCAACACCTCTCCATCAACACCTCTGTTGATCAAGGTCAAGGGACAGGGGACAATCCAGCCAAAATTATTGGGAATATCCTTCTTTCGGCGCCAGAAGCGTCTGGACACGCTCAGAGGGAGCTTTCCCAGAGTTTGGATCGGGTCACACCCCTGAATTTGTCACTTTGGGTGCCTTTTCCCCCCCCACCCCACTGGATGCTCAGCCCACCTCGCTGGTCCAGGCTGCTGTCACCCCACGGGAGACCCGCCGTGATTCCACGCGGCTGGAATTTTACAGCCAGGAGAGGACCCATCCAACCCCCGGGACGTGTTTTTTTTTTACAAGGACTAGGTGTGTGGGGATTTACTGTGCCAAAAAAAAGGCACTGAGAGCTCATCCTGGCGGAGAGGAAACATCAAAGGGGGTTTTATTTCCCAAGCCAAGCCGGGATCCGTCCAGGGCAAGTCCCCCACGATCCAAGCGAAGCTTCTTCCCGAAGTTTCGCGTGTTTTTTTTTCCCCCCCTCTCGAGGCAGCCAAAAACCAACCCCTTTTTTTTACCTTGTCGATGAAGGAGGCGAACTTGTTGTTGAGGGTCTTGATCTGCTCCCGCTCCTGCGTGCGCACCTTCTGGATCTCGGGGTCGATGTCGAGCTTCAGCGGGGCCAGCAGGCTCTGGTTCACCGTCACCTCGTGGATCCCTCCCGGGGGGCACGCGGGGAACCCTCCCCGGACTCCAAACCCGGCGCCCCCCAGCCCGAATCCTCCTCCGACACCTCCGACACCTCCTCCGACACCTCCCAGCCCGAAAGCGCCGCCGGCGCCGGCTCCTCCGAAGCCGAAAGCGGCTCCTCCCAGCCCGAAGCCGCTGCCGCGGAGCCCCCCCCGATGGCCGAGGAGCCGTAGGAGATCCTTTTGCTCCCCCCGAGGTTGTAGAGGCTCCTGCTGCCGAAGCCCCCGCCGGCCCCGAAGCCTCCGGAGCCGCCTCCGGCTCGTCCTGCCCCGACCCTGGAGACGGAGATGGAGCTGAAGCTGCTGCGGGTGCCTCCTCCTCCTCCTCCTCCTCCTGCCACGATGGCAGAGCCCGAGCTGAAGCCCCTCATGCCCCCTCCGGTGGATGATCGGAAAGAGATCCGGCTCATGGTCGGTGCGAGAAGAGATGAAGATGAAGACGAAATAAAAATAAAGAGCTGAAGAATCGAAGCCGAGCTGGGCGAGGGGGGGAAGATAAAAAAAGGAGCGGCGAGGGCGAAAGAGAGAAACCCCCGTGATGGGAGAAGCTCCGGGAGCGTCTCCCTTTTTATCTGCTTGGGAAAGGGGAAAAAAAAAAACCAACCAAAAAAAAAAAAACCAACGAAAACTTGGCACGGGAATCGGGAGGGGAGAACTTGACGTGCCTTGCAGCGACTTGTCCTGTGCCCAACACACCTCGGCAGGCGCCGAAAAATGCATTGTTTGCAGGCAGGGAAGTAACGGGAAGAGGAGCTCCCTCCCCACCCCCACTCCCAACCCCAAATCCCCCTCGGGCGCCTCTGAGTCATGGGAGGAGAATTGAGCGGGATCAGCGGGGCAGGATCCAACACGAGTCCCGATTCCCGGGACCCTTCGGGAGCCGCTCCCCCCGCGGGGCTCGCTGGGTTGAGCAAGAGCGCTCATTCCATCCTGGAATCCATCAATCCCATCCCATCCCAAATATCCCATTCCATCCATCCCATCCCAAATATCCCATCCCATCCCATCCCATCAATCCCATCCCATCCCATCCCATCCCATCCCATCAATCCCATCCCATCCCATCCCATCAATCCCATCCCATCCCATCCCATCAATCCCATCCCATCCCATCCCATCAATCCCATCCCATCAATCCCATCCCATCCCATCCCATCCCATCAATCATCCCATCCCATCCCATCCCATCCCATCCCATATCCCATCCCATCCCATCCCATCCCATCCCATCCCATCCCATCAATCCATCCCATCATCCCATCCCATCCCATCCCATCAATCCCATCCCATCAATCCCATCAATCCCATCCCATCCCATCCCATCCCATCAATCCCATCCCATTCCATCCCATCCCATCCCATCCCATCAATCCCATCCCATCAATCCCATCCCATCCCATCCCATCCCATCCCATCCCATCCATCCCATCCCATCAATCCCATCCCATCCCATCCCATCCCATCCCATCCCATCAATCCCATCCCATCCCATCCCATCCCCATCCCATCCCATCCCATCCCAAATCCCATCCCATCCCATCCCATCCCATCCCATATCCCATCCCATCCCATCCCATCCCATCCCATCAATCCCATCCCATCCCATCCCATCAATCCCATCCCATCCCATCCCATCCCATCCATCCATCCCATCCCATCCATCCCATCCCATCCATCCATCCCATCCCATCCATCCCATCCCATCCCATCAATCCCATCCCATCCCATCCCATCCCATCCCATCCCATCCCATCAATCCCATCCCATCCCATCCCATCCCATCAATCCCATCCCATCCCATCCATCCCATCCCATCAATCCCATCCCATCCCATCCCATCCCATCCCACCCCCCCCGGGAAAGGTTTGGAGGGTTGGGGTTTTTGGGGTTTTTTTTTAGGGTTTGAGGAGTTTCGTAAGTGGCAAAAATCGGATTTTTTTTCCCAGGTTTGCAGCTTTCCAAGGGGATTGGACGTGGTTCGGGGGAGTTGGGTCTGAGGGTGGTTTGGGCGATCAGAGCAGATGTTTTGATTTTTTTTATTATTTTCTTTTTTTTTCCTTTTATTTTCTTTTTTCTTTTTCCCCCCCTTTTTTCTTTTTTTTCTTTTTTTTTCTTTTTTTCCCTTTTTTTCTTTTTTTTCTTTTTTTTTCCTTTTAATCAAATTTAAAAATCAAATTTTAATTTAATTTTTTTTTTTGGATCCAGGTGATCACGGGCTCGAGGGGACGAGCCGAGTGGAATTCTCCTCATGGCACTATTTTTTTGGGATCTTACCAAAAACTCATCTCCCCACCCTTTGCAGGGCTAGCTGAGGTTTTCCAAGTTGGGTTTTAGGGTTTAACAAGTTTCATAAGTGGCAAAAATCGGGTTTTTTTCTACAGTTTCTAGCTCGGGGACTGGACATGGTTTGGGGGAGTTGGGTCTGAGGGTGGTTTGGGTGATCAGAGCAGATGTTTCGATTTTTTTCCCCCTTTTTTTTTTCCTTTTTCTTTTTCCTTTTTTTTTTCCTTTTTTTTTCTTTAATCAAATTTAAAAATCCAATTTATTTTTCTTTTTTTCTTTTAATCAAATTTTAAAATCCAATTTATTTTTCTTTTTTTTCTTTTTTTTCTTTTTTTTCTTTGAATCAAATTTAAAAATCCAATTTTTTTTGATTTTTTCTCTTTTTTTCCTTTTTTTTTCTTTTAATCAAATTTAAAAATCAAATTTATTTTGATTTTTTCTTCCTTTTTCCTTTTTTTCTTCTTTTAATCAAATTTAAAAATCAAATTTTTTTCCTTTTTTTTCTTTTAATCAAATTTAAAAATCAAAATTTTTTCCCTTTTTTTTTCCTTTAATCAAATTTAAAAATCAAATTTTTTTCTCCTTTTTTTCTTTTAATCAAATTTAAAAATCAATTTTTTTTCCTTTTTTTCCCTTTTAATCAAATTTAAAAATCAAATTTATTTTGATTTTTTCTTTTTTTTTTTCCTTTTTTTTTCCTTTTAATCAAATTTAAAAATCTTTTTTTTTTTAATTTTAGGGACGAGCCGAGTGGAATTCTCCTCATGGCACTATTTCCCTGGATTTTACCCCCAAAAATCACACCCCCCCATCCTCATTTCTCCCTCTAAAGTGGAATTTTAGGGCTTTTTTTCCCCCCCTCCACACACAAAGGGTTTATCCAACATTTCCCACGTCATTCCTGGCTCTCCCAGGCAAATCCACCCACTTTGCTGAGACAGGAAAATCAAATTAAAAAAAAAAATTGTTTCTAAAACAGGTTTTTTTTTTAAGTCTTTTGATCTCGGCCCGGGGTGAACCCTCGTGGGTTTGGGGGGTTTTTATTACTCATCAACGTGAGGAATAAAATAAAATAAAATAAAATAAAATAAAATAAAACACTCCCTAATTCAGCAATGTGAGCGATAAAATAAAATAAAATGAAATAAAATAAAATAAAATAAAATAAAATGAAACCCTCCCAAATTCACCGACGTGAGTAATAAAATAAAATAAAATAAAATAAAACCCTTCCAAATTCACCAATGTGAGCAATAAAATAAAATAAAACCCTCCCAAATTCACCAGCGTGAGCAATAAAATAAATTAAAATAAAACCCCTCCCAAGTTCACCAGCGTGAGCAATAAAATAAAATAAAATAAAATAAAATAAACCCCTCCCTAATTCACCAATATGAGCAATAAAATAAACCCCTCCCAAATTCAGCAACGTGAGGAATAAAATAAAATAAAATAAAATAAAATAAACCCCTCCCTAATTCAGCAATGTGAGCAATAAAATAAAATAAAATAAAATAAAATAAAACCCTCCCAAATTCACCGACGTGAGCAATAAAATTAAAAAAAACACACCCCTCCCAAATTCACCTGAGGAATAAAATAAAATGAAATAAAATAAAATAAAATAAACCCTCCCAAATTCACCTAAGTGAGGAATAAAATAAAACTCTCCCAACTTCACCAGCGTAATAAAATAAAATAAAATAAAATAAAATAAAACCCTCCCAAAATCACCTACGTGAGCAATACAATTAAAAAAAAACCCCCCCCAAATTCACCTGAGTGAGGAATAAAATAAAATAAAAAGAAACCCCTCCCAAATTCACCGACGTGAGCAATAAAACAAAAGAACCCCTCCTAAATTCAGCAATAAAATAAAATTTAAAAACCCTCCTAAATTCACCTACTTGGGCAATAAAATAATAATGAAAAAAGTCTCCCAAATTCACCTACGTGAGCAACAAGAAAAACACAAAAACCCCTCCGAAATTCGCCGGCACGAGCATTAAAATGAAATAAATAAAACCTCCTAAAAAATCACCTACGTGAGCAGATAAAGTAAAAAAAAAATCATAAAATCACCTACGTGAGCAATAAAGTAAAACAAAACAAAACAAAAACAAAAAACCTCCCAAAAATCACCTACGTGAGCAATAAAATAATAACGAAAAACACCCTCCGAAATATCACCTACTTGGGCAACAAGAAAAACACAAAAACCCCTCCGAAATTCGCCGGCACGAGCATTAAAATGAAATAAAACCTCCTAAAAAATCACCTACGTGAGCCATAAAGTTAAAAAAAAAATCCTAAAATCACCTACGTGAGTAATAAAATAATTAAAAAAAAAACCCTCCCAAAAATCACGTACGTGAGCAATAAAATAATTAAAAAAACACCCTCCGAAATTCACCTACGTGAGCAATAAGAGCGGCCAAAAAAGGAGCAGCTCGAGGGGATCGTTTGTGTTGACGTCTTTCCAACTTTATTTTATTTTTTTTTTTATTATTATTTTCCAGTCTGGGGAACTTGAAAGGGCCTGAAAAGCAGAAAAAGGGGTTGGGCCGGTTCTTTTTTTTTTTTGGTTTGGTTTGTTTTTCTTCTCTTCTTGTCGGGTTTTGCCCGGCCGCGATCGCGAAACGCTCCCTCAAAATAAAAAAAAAACACAAAATAATAATCCCGATTGCCAGGGATGAATCACCCGGGCTGGAAAAAAAAAACCCAAACACCCAAAAAATCGGTAGGAAGGGGGTGCTCTCGCCCCGAAAATGGAAATTTGGGAACACTCCTGGCTGCTCTGAGGGAAAAAAAACCACCCGAAAGTCGCGACCACCTCAAAAATTCCACGAAAAAACGGAGATGTTGATGGTGAAAGGAGAAAAATTCGGCAGCCCGGGGGGGTTTTTGCTCGCCGTGGACGTGGATTGGAGCATCCCCCGTGGGTTTGGGGGGGCCAGGTGAGAAAAAAAAACCCCCCCGGGAAGCCGAGCAGGGCACGGGGAGGGGTTAATTAAGGGAAAAAGGGGTTAATTAAGGCAGGGAAAAAAGGGTTTAATTAAGGCAGGGAAAAGGATCCTTCACCACCTCTCCCTCCCCGTGGCTCTTCCAGGAGAGGCTGTGGATGCAGGGGGGGTAAATCAGGTGGGATATCACAGAGGGATTGGGAGAAATCTGATTTTTTTCGGTTTTTTTCCCCCCCCCGGGGTTGGAATTTCGATGTTCAGAGCTCTCCAGGTTGGGGCGTTCTGAGCTGCCCTAAATCCCCACACCCACCCTGGGCGGTTCCCACAGAAATTCAGGGCGCTCCTGGGTTTTTAATCTCTTGTTTTTTAACCTTCCCTGCTTTTTTTTTTGGTCTGTCTGGGACCAAACAGGGCAGCCAAGGGTGACAAAGTTGACTGTGAGGTGGCAGCGATGTCCTGGAGCCAGGAGGGCCGTGGGATCCTGGGATTCTTCGGGAAAAAAACGTGGCCAGCAGGTCGGGGAGAGGATCCTGACCCTTTTTCCACATGTGGGGTGTGGGTGTTCAGCTCCGGCCTGCACAGGTTCAGAAAGGACAAGGACGCTCCTGGGGAGGGTCCAGAAGAGGCCACGAGGATGAGGAGGGGTCTGGAATGTTTCTCTTACGGGGAGAGAGACTGGAGGGACCTGGGCCTGGTTTGTCTGGGGAAGAAAAGGCTGGGAGGGGACCTCAACAGTCCTCCTTCTCCTCCTTCTTTTACTTCTCCTCCTTCTTCTTCTCCTTCTCCTCCTTCTCCTTCTCCTTCTCCTCCCTCTCCTCCTTCTCCTCCCTCTTCTCCTTCTCCTTCTCCTCCTTCTCCTTCTCCTTCTCTTCTCCTGCTTTTCCTCCTTCTCCTCCTTCTCCTTTTCCTTCTTCTCCTTCTCCTCCTTTTCCTTCTCCTTTTCCTTCTCCTCCCCCTTTTCCTCCTTCTCCTCCTCCTTCTCTTCTCCTGCTTTTCCTCCTTCTCCTCCTTCTCCTTTTCCTTCTTTTCCTTCTCCTCCTCCTTCTCCTCCTTCTCCTTTTCCTTCTACTCCTCCTCCTTCTCCTCCTTTTCCTTCTTCTTTTCCTTCTCCTTTTCCTCTCCCTCCTCCTTTTCCTCCTCCTCCTCCTCCTTCTCCTTCTCCTCCTCTCTCCTCCTCCTCCTCCTTCTTCTCCTTCTCCCTCTGTCTCCAACTCCTCCATTTATTTGGGGACAACCCATTTCGAGCTTTCCACCAGGATTTTTATCCGTTAGGATTTTATCTCAGAAAGGGTGACCCTCCAGCTCACCCCTGCTTGAAGGTTGGGAACTTTTCAGGCTGCTGGTTCTGAACATAAAAAAAAGGCAAATTAACAAAAAAAAAGGCAAATAAAAACAATAAATAAATTACAATTTTTACTGGACACGTTCCAAAAAAAAAAAAATAAAAAGGGGGGGGAGAGAGAGGACCTTGCTTTCGAGGGACTCTCAGCCCCACACGTCATCCAGTACTTTTTTAATCCTGTAATTTAGAAAACCAGCCCCCTTTTCCCTTAATTTTTAAAGCTGAACCCTCTGATGAAACACCCACGGGGAAGGAAAAGAAGGGGAAGGACAGGAACGGGAGAGAAACGTGGAAAAAAAACCTTTGGAAAAGCTCGTGGCAAGTTGAATCCACCCCCTCCACCCCCAAGGGTGGCACCCCAGGCTGCTTCCCTGATTTTATCCCTCCAAACCCTCGTGGTCCTGAGGGATCCCGGTTTCCCAACACCCCCTGGCTGTGTGAAGGGTTGGAAAAAGGAGGGATTTTTCCATCCCATCCCATCCCATCCCCCTGGAGCTGGCTCCCAGCGGGGCTCCGAAAGTGCTCTGGATGATCAGAGCAGACGTTTCGATTTATTTTTTTGGGATGTTTCTTTTTCTGAATAAAATTTAAAAATCAATTTTTAATATTTTTTTTGGAGGGGGGGATCCAAGCAATCACGGGGGAGGGAAGAGCAGGAGAAGGGGGGCAGGAGCAGGACAGGGTGGTGACGTGGGAAGGGCCTGGGTTTGGTGTTTGGTTTTTTTTTTTCACTCAGGCTCCTTCAGGCTCTGGCTCTTGATGCTCTTCTTGCTGGAGGAGGTTTTGGAGACGATTTTCACCCCGGGGTTGGCGCCTTTCGCACTCCCGGAGCTGAAATTCCCTCCGCTGGTGCTCAGGCTGCTGCTGCCGCCTCCACCCCCGAGTCCGAGTCCTCCTCCTCCGCCTCCAAAGCTTCCTCCTCCTCCTCCTCCTCCTCCTCCTCCTCCGAGACCGAGACCGAAACCGCTCCCTCCGCCTCCTCCGAGGCCGAAGCTGCTTCCACCTCCTCCTCCCCCGAGGCCAAATCCGCTTCCAGCTCCTCCTCCAAGGCCAAATCCGCTCCCTCCTCCTCCTCCTCCGAGGCCAAATCCGCTCCCTCCTCCTCCTCCTCCGAGGCCGAAGCCGCTCCCACCTCCCCCGCTCAGGCTCAGCCCCCCAAATCCTCCTCCCGCGCCGGAGCTGGAGCTGATCACGGCTGCAAGGAAAAAGCCAAACCAGAGGGCTTGGAAATCTGGGATCCTGGGATGGGGTTGGGATTGGAGGGGATCTTAAAAAGCCCGTCCAGTTCCAGCCCCTGCCAAGGGCAGAAGGGACCGGCGGGTTCCTCTTCCCGGTCAATAAATCAGGGAATTGTGGGATGGTTTGGGGTGGAGGGACCTTAAAAAGCTCATCCAGGGACACCTTTCCACGGGTAGGGATGCTTCCCACCATCCCAGGGGGATCCAGCCTGGCCTTTGGACACTCCCAGGGATGGGAAATCCTCTGGGAAATCCCTTCCAGGGCCTCCCCACCCTCCCAGCCGGGAATTCCTTCCCAAAATCCCACCTAACTCCCCCCCTTTCCCAGTGGGAAGCCATTCCCTGTGTGCTGTCCCTCCATCCCAAATCCCAAATCCCTCTCCAGCTCTCCTGGAGCTCCTTCAGGCCCTGGAAGGCTCTCCAAGCTCTCCCTGGAGCCTTCCCTTCTCCAGGGGAACACAGACTCATCCCATCCCACCTTTCCCCGGGCAGGGACCCCTCCCACCATCCCAACCTGCCCCTGGACCCTCCCAGGAGCCTCAACTTCCCTGGGCAATCCCCAATTTCCAGGAGGCACCACCGGCAGGACCCTCACCCCCCTTGGGACCTGATCCCAACTTCCATCCCCAGTCCTGTCAGGGGCAACCCCTCCCTCGTCCCCAAGGACCCTCCCAACCCATCCCTTGTCCCCGAGGTCCCTGTCTTGTCCCCGAGGTCCCTCCCTTGTCCCCAGGGTCCCTCTCACCCCCTCCCTTGTCCCCAAGGACCCTGTCTTGTCCCCAAGGTCCCTCCCTTGTCCCCAAGGACCCTCCCAACCCCTCCCTCATCCCCAAGGTCCCTCCCACCTCTCCCTTGTCCCCAAGGTCCCTCCCTTGTCCCCGAGGTCCCTCCCACCCTCCCTTTGTCCCCGAGGTCCCTCTCTTGTCCCTAAGGTCCTTCCCTTGTCCCTGAGGTCCCTCAAGGTCCCTCCCTTGTCCCCAAGGACCCTCCCAACCCCTCCCTCGTCCCCAAGGTCCCTCCCACCCCTCCCTTGTCCCCAAGGTCCCTCCCTTGTCCCCAAGGTCCCTCCCTTGTCCCCAAGGTCCTTCCCTTGTCCCCAAGGTCCCTCAAGGTCCCTCCCTTCTCCCCAAGGACCCTCCCAACCCCATCCCTTGTCCCCAAGGTCCCTCCCTTGTCCCTGAGGTCCCTCCCAACCCCTCCCTTGTCCCTGAGGTCCCTCTCACCCCCTCCCTTGTCCCTGAGGTCCCTCTCACCCCCTCCCTTGTCCCTGAGGTCCCTCTCACTCCCTCCCTTGTCCCCAAGGTCCCTCTCACCCCCTCCCTTGTCCCTGAGGTCCCTCTCACCCCTCTCCTTGTCCCTGAGGTCCCTCTCACTCCCTCCCTTGTCCCCAAGGTCCCTCCCTTGTCCCCGAGGTCCCTCCCACCCCTCCCTTGTCCCCAAGGTCTCTCCCTTGTCCCCAAGGTCCCTCCCTTGTCCCCAAGGTCCCTCTCACTCCCTCCCTTGTCCCCCAGGTCCCTTCCTTGTCCCCAAGGTCTCTCCCTTATCCCCAAGGTCCCTCTCTTATCCCCAAGGTCCCTCTCTTGTCCCCAAGGTCCCTGTCTTGTCCCCGAGGTCCCTCCCAACCCCTCCCTTGTCCCCAAGGTCTCTCCCTTGTCCCCAAGGTCCCTCCCACACCCTCCCATGTCCCCAAGGACCCTCCCAACCCATCCCTTGTCCCCAAGGTCCCTTCCTTGTCCCTGAGGTCCCTCCCACCTCCTCCCTTATCCCCCAGGTCCTCTCCTTTAACCCAAGGACCCTCCCATCCATCCCTTGTCCCCAAGGTCCCTCCCTTGTCCCCAAGGACCCTTTCTTGTCCCCGGGGTCCCTCCCCCCCTCTCCCCGGTCAGGACGGTGCCACCAAGCCCCCCGTGGCACTCACAGTAGCTGATGGGGTTCAGTCCCTCCCCGCTGAGCCTGTGGTGGGGGCAGAGGGAGAGCAGATCAGAAGATCAGAGCCAGATGAAGGACGGGATTTGGGGGGCAGAGGAAAGGGGAGGGGAAAAACTGAGAGGGGAATCCCACCCTGCCACCCCCACCTGCTCTCCTCGCCCTCCAGCAGCTTCCTGTAGGTGGCAATCTCGATGTCCAGGGCCAGCTTGACGTTCATGAGCTCCTGGTACTCGCGGAGCTGCCGGGCCATGTCGGCCTTGGCTTTCTGGAGGGCGTCCTCCAGCTCCATCACCTTGGCCTTGGCGTCCTTGAGGGCCAGCTCGCCCCGCTCCTCCGAGTCGCCGATGGCCGTCTGGAGGGTGGCACACTGGGGAGGGGAAAGGAGGAGGGGGGTTGGGGTGCCAAAACTGCTTTGCTTTTTTATGTTTGGTTGGGTTTTCTTTTTTTTTTCTTATTTTTTTGCCTTTTTTTTGCCTTTTTATGTTTTTTGCCCTTTTTGCAGTTTTTGCCTTTTTTTCTTTTTTTTTCTTATTTTTTTGCCTTTTTTTTTTGCTTTTTTTGCCTTTTTTTGCAGGTTTTTTTGCCTTTTTTTCTTTCTTTTCCTTTATTTCCTTTTTTTTGCCTTTTTTGCCCTTTTTTTCTTTTTTTTCCTTTTTTTGATTTTTTTTGTTTTTTCCTTTTTTTTCTTTTTTTTTGCCTTTTTTTGCCTTTTTTTTCCTTTTTTTGCCCTTTTTTTGCTTTTTCTTGCTTTTTTCCCTTTTCATTGATTTTTTTTGCCTTTTTTTACTTTTTTTTGCTTTTTGCCTTTTTTTGCTTTTTTGGGGTTTCTTTGCCTTTTTTTCCTTTTTTTTGCCTTTTTTTCCTGTTTTTTTGCTGGTTTGCCTTTTTTTGCAGTTTTTTTTGCTTTTTTCTTTTTTTTCTTTTTTTTTGCCTTTTTTTGCCTTTTTTCCTTTTTTTTCTTTTTTCTTTTTTTTGCTTTTGCCTTTTTTCTTTTTTTTTTGCTTTTTTACCTTTTTTTCCTTTTTTTCCCTTTTTTTTTCTCTTTTTTTTTTTCTTTTTTTTTCTTTTTTTTTCCTTTTTTTTCCTTTTTTTTTCTTTTTTTTTTGCCTTTTTTGCCTTTTTTTTTCCTCTTTTTTTTCCTTTTTTTCCCTTCTTTTTCCCTTTTTTTTTTATTTTTTTCTACTTTTACCACCCCGAGGCAGACAAAAACCCCAGTTCTACTTTATTTTTCAGGGCACATTTCTTTGCGTTCCTTCCCCCACGCCCGAGATCCCTCACCCAGCGTGCCAGGAAGAGCTGGATGATCCAACAAAACAACCTGGAGCCTTTTCCAGGGGGGAATTTGGGGCTCCCCGGGCTCACCTGGTTGCGGGTGTTCTCGATCTCGGAGCGGATCCTCTGGATCAGCCGGGTGAGCTCCGAGATCTCCCCCTTGGTGGTGCGCAGGTCGTCCCCGTGGCGGCCGGCGGTGGCCTGGAGCTCCTCAAACTGAGGGGGAAAAGGAAATGTGAACCCTCTGGATCATCCCAAGGGACTGGAGCTCCTCAAACTGAGGGGGAAAGGAAATGTGAACCCTCTGGATCATCCCAAGGGACTGGAGCTCCTCAAACTGGGGGGGAAAGGAGATATGAAACCTTCTGGGGTGTCCCAAGGGCCTGGAGCTCCTCAAACTGAGGGGGAAAAGGAGATATGAACCCTCTGGATCATCCCAAGGGAATGAAACCCCTCAAATTCAAGGACACAAAAACCACTGGGGGTCCCAATGTCCTGGAGCTCCTCGAACTGAGGGGGAAAGGAGATATGAAACCTTCTGGGGGGTCCCAAGGGACTGGAGCTCCTCAAACTGAGGGGGAAAGGAAATGTGAACCCTCTGGATCATCCCAATGGACTGGAGCTCCTCAAACTGGGGGGGAAAGGAGATATGAAACCTTCTGGGGGGTCCCAATGGCCTGGAGCTCCTCGAACTGAGGGGGAAAGGAGATATGAAACCTTCTGGGGGGTCCCAAGGGACTGGAGCTCCTCAAACTGAGGGGGAAGAATGTGAACCCTCTGGATCATCCCAAGGGACTGGAGCTCCTCAAACTGAGGGGGAAAGGAAATATGAACCTTCTGGGGGGTCCCAAGGGACTGAAACCACTCAAATTCAGAGGTAGAAGGGAGAATCAACACTCTGGGGTGTCCCAATGGCCTGGAGCTCCTCAAACTGAGGGGGAAAAGGAAATATGAACCTTCTGGGGGGTCCTAAGGGAACTGCAGCTCCTCGGACTGAGGGGGAGAAGGAAATATGAACCCTCTAGGGGGTCCCAAGGAACTGAAACCCCTCAAATTCAGGGGCAGGAGGGACAGGGAATCCTCTGGGGTGTCCCAATGGCCTGGAGCTCCTCGAACTGAGGGGGGAAAGGAAATGTGAACCTTCTGGGAGGTCCCAAGGGACTGGAGCTCCTCAAACTGAGGGGAAAGGAAATGTGAACCCTCTGGATCATCCCAATGGCCTGGAGCTCCTCAAACTGGGGGGGAAAGGAGATGTGAATCCTCTGGATCATCCCAATGGCCTGGAGCTCCTCAAACTGAGGGGGAAAGGAGATATGAAACCTTCTGGGGTGTCCCAAGGGACTGAAACCACTCAAATTCAGGGGCAGAAGGGACAGGAACCCTCTGGATCATCCCAATGGCCTGGAGCTCCTCAAACTGAGGGGGGGAAAGGAAATGTGAACCTTCTGGATCATCCCAAGGGACTGGAGCTCCTCAAACTGAGGGGGAAAGGAGATATGAAACTCCTGGGGGGTCCCAATGGCCTGGAGCTCCTCAAACTGAGGGGGAAAAGGAAATGTGAACCTTCTGGGGGGTCCCAAGGGACTGAAACCACTCAAATTCAGGGGCAGGAGGGACAGGGAACACTCTGGGGTGTCCCAATGGCCTGGAGCTCCTCAACCTGAGGGGGAAAGGGAAATATGAAACCTTCTGGGGGGTCCCAAAGGATTGGAACCCCTCAAATTCAGGGGCAGGAGGGACAGGGAACCCTCTGGGGGGTCCCAAGGGACTGAAACCCCTCAAATTCAGGGACACAAAACCACTGGGGTGTCCCAAGGGACTGGAGCTCCTCAAACTGGGGGGGGAAAGGAAATGTGAACCCTCTGGGGCGTCCCAAGGGACTGGAGCTCCTCAAACTCAGGGGCAGAAGGAGATATGAACACTCTGGGGTGTCCCAATGGCCTGGAGCTCCTCAAACTGAGGGGGAAAGGAAATGTGAACCCTCTGGATCATCCCAAGGGACTGGAGCTCCTCAAACTGGGGGGGAAAGGAATGTGAACCCTCTGGATCATCCCAAGGGACTGGAGCTCCTCAAACTGGGGGGAAAAGGAAATGTGAACCCTCTGGATCATCCCAATGGCCTGGAGCTCCTCAAACTGAGGGGGAAAGGAGATATGAAACCTTCTGGGGGGTCCCAAGGGACTGAAACCCCTCAAATTCAGGGGCAGGAGGGACAGGGAACACTCTGGGGTGTCCCAAGGGACTGGAGCTCCTCAAACTGAGGGGGAAAGGAGATATGAACCCTCTGGATCATCCCAATGGCCTGGAGCTCCTCCAACTGAGGGGGAAAAGGGAGAGTGAACCTTCTGGGGGGTCCCAAGGGACTGAAACCACTCAAATTCAGGGACACAAAAACCACTGGGGTGTCCCAAGGGACTGCAGCTCCTCAAACTGGGGGGGAAAGGAAATGTGAACCCTCTGGGTCATCCCAAGGGACTGGAGCTCCTCAAACTGGGGGGAAAAGGAGATATGAAACCTTCTGGGGTGTCCCAAGGGCCTGGAGCTCCTCAAACTGAGGGGGAAAAGGAAATGTGAACCTTCTGGGGGGTCCCAAGGGACTGAAACCCCTCAAATTCAGGGACACAAAAACCACTGGGGTGTCCCAAGAGACTGGAGCTCCTCAAACTGAGGGGCAGGGGGGACACCGAACACTCTGGGAGGTCCCAAAGGATTGAAACCCCTCAAACTGAGGGGGAGAGGGGAGAATGAACCCTCTGGGGGGTCCCAAGGGACTGAAACCCCTCAAAATGAGGTGTAGAAGGAAAAGTGAACCCTCTGGGGGTCCCAATGGCCTGGAGCTCCTCAAACTGAGGGGCAGAAGGGACAGTGAACCCCCTGGGTCATCCCAAGGGACTGAAACCCCTCAAACTGAGGGGTAGAAGGAAAAGTGAACCCTCTGGGGTGTCCCAGTGCACTGAAATCCCTCGAACTGAGGGGCAGGAGGGAGAACGAACCCTCTGGGGTGTCCCAATGTCCTGGAGCTCCTCGAACTGAGGGGTAGAAGGAAAAGTGAACCCTCTGGGTCATCCCAAGGGACTGAAACCCCTCAAACTGATGGACAGAAGGCAGAATGAACTCCCTGGGGTGTCCCAAGGGACTGAAACCCCTCAAACTGAGGGGCAGGGGGGAGAATGAACCCCCTGGGGTGTCTCAACGGACTAAAACCCCTCAAACTGAGGGGGAGAGGGGAGAATGAACCCTCTGGGGGGTCCCAAGGGACTGAAACCCCTCGAAGTGAGGGGCAGAAGGGACAGTGAACCCTTTGGGGTGTCCCAATGGCCTGGAGCTCCTCAAACTGAGGGGCAGAAGGAGAAGTGAACCCTTTGGGGTGTCCCAATGCCCTGGAGCTCCCCAAACTGAGGGGCAGGGGGGAGAATGAACCCTCTAGGGGGTCCCAAGGGACTGAAACCCCTCAAACTGAGGGGGAAAAGAAAATGTGAACCCTCTGGGTCATCCCAATGTCCTGGAGCTCCTCAAACTCAGGGGCAGGGGGGAGAATGAACCCTCTGGGGTGTCCCAAGGGACTGGAGCTCCCCAAATTCAGGGGCAGAAGGCAATATGAACCCCCTGGGTCATCCCAATGTCCTGGAGCTCCTCAAACTGAGGGGCAGGAGGCAGAATGAACCCCCTGGGTCATCCCAAGGGACTGAAACCCCTCAAATTCAGGGCCAGAAGGGAGAATGAACCCTCTGAGTGTCCCAATGCAGTGAAACCCCTCAAACTCAGGGGCAGGGGGGAGAATGAACCCCCTGGGGTGTCCCAAGGGACTGAAACCCCTCAAACTGAGGGGCAGAAGGGACAACAAACCCTCTGGGGCATCCCAAGGGACTGAAACCCCTCAAACTGAGGGGGAGAAGGAAAAGTGAACCCCCTGGTTCATCCCAATGGCCTGGAGCTCCTCAAACTCAGGGGCAGGAGGGACACTGAACGCTCTGGCTCATCCGAAGGAACTGAAACCCCTCAAACTGAAGGGCAGAACCAAAAGTGAACTCTGTCATCCAGGGAAAAGTGAACCCTCTGGGGTGTCCCAATGTCCTGGAGCTCCTCAAAGTCAGGGGCAGGAAGGAGAATGAATCCTCTGGGGTGTCTGAACGGACTGAAACCCCTCAAACTGAGGGGCAGAAGGGACAACATGAACCCTCTGGGTCATCCCAAGGGACTGAAACCCCTCAAACTGAGGGGCAGGAGGAACAGTGAACCCTCTGGGTCATCCCAAGGGAAAAGTGAACCCTCTGGGGTGATCCCAAGGGACTGGAACCCCTCAAACTGAGGGGCAGAAGGAAATATGAACCCCTGGGTCATCCCAATGTCCTGGAGCTCCTCAAACTGAGGGGCAGGAGGCAGAACGAACCCCCTGGGTCACACCATCATCCCCCAGCTCCCCCTCCCGGAGGCGCCACAGGCAGAACAAACCCCCATGGAGGGGGGTGGGTTTTTTGGGGGTCCCCTCCCCCTCCCCTCACCTTGTTCTGGTACCAGGCCTCGGCCTCGGCGCGGCTGCGGTTGGCGATGTCCTCGTACTGCGCCTTCACCTCGGCGATGATCCCGCCCAGGTCCAGCTCGCGGTTGTTGTCCATGCTCAGGATGACGGCCGTGTCCGACGCCTGGGCGCTGAGCTGGGCCAGCTCCTGGGGGGAGAAACACCCCGGGGGGGTCACTGCCATCCTTCCCCAGGGTTGGGGAGGGGGGCAGTGCCCGCTCTGGGGGGTGGCAGGGTGGGATGGGGCGGGTACCGCGTCGTAGAGGGCGCGTAGGAAGTGGAGCTCGTCGCTCAGCGCGTCCACCTTGGCCTCCAGCTCCACCTTGCTCATGTAGGCGGCGTCCACGTCCTGAAAAGGAGGGTGCCACGAGGCTCTTCTCAGCCCCAAAAGGCCCAAAAGGCCCTAAAAAGGCCCTAAAAAGGCCCTAAAAAGGCCCTAAAAAGGCCCTAAAAAGGCCGTCTTGGGACGGGTGGGGCGGGATGTGCTCGGCGCAATCATCTCCCTGCCACCGGCACAGCACCCCTCAAACCCCTCACTTTGAGGGGTTCCAGTCCCTTTGGGACACCCCAGACGGTTCACTGTTCCCTCCTGCCCCAGAATTTGAGGGGTTTGAACCCCTTGGGACACCCCAGAGGGTTCATTCTCCTTCCTGCTCCTCACTTTGAGGGGTTCCAGTCCCTTGGGACACCCCAGAGGGTTCACTTTTCCCTCCTGCCCCTGAATTTGAGGGGTTTCAATCCTTTGGGACACCCCAGAGGATTCATTCTCCTTTCTGCCCCTCACTTTGAGGGGTTCCAGTCCCTTGGGACACCCCAGAGGGTTCAGTTTTCCCTCCTCTCCCTGAATTTGAGGGGTTTCAGTCCTTTTGGGACACCCCAGAGGGTTCATTCTCCTTTCTGCCCCTCACTTTGAGGGGTTCCAGTCCCTTGGGACACTCCAAAGGGTTCACTGTTCCCTCCTCTCCCTGAATTTGAGGGGTTTCAGTCCCTTTGGGACACCCCAGAGGGTTCACTGTTCCCTCCTGCCCCTGAATTGGAGGGGTTTCAATCCCTTGGGACACCCCAGAGGGTTCATTCTCCTTCCTGCCCCTCACTTTGAGGAGTTCCAGTCCTTGGGGCACCCTGGGGTGGGGGTTGGAGGGGCAGCTCTTGCCCTTCCCTCAACCCCCCACCAAAAAAAAAGTGATTTGGAAGGGGATGAGGAGAGAAATCCCAGCTGTTTGGCCTTGGCACCTGGAATTCCTGGCACTTCTGACCCCCCCCTGGGGTCTGTTCTGCCCTGGGTGTGTCTTGGGGACGGGAGTTGGGGGGAGATTTTCGTGGAGTCCGCTCCTTTTTCCCCCCCCTCCAAACCCCACCATCCAAAAGCGGGGTTGAAAGCCCTTCTGAAAGACCAGGAAGCAGCTCCATGAGATTTCCCACCCTTTGGGAGGTTCCTAGGGCTGGGTAACCCCACCCTTTCCCCATCTCACCCACCTTTTTGAGCACCACGAAGTCGTTCTCGGCCGCCGTGCGCCGGTTGATCTCCTCCTCATACCTGTGGTGGGGGAAAGAATTGCTCAAATCCCACCCTTGGGGAGCAGAAGAGGTGCCCAGGGAGGGCTGAGAGGGGATTTGGGTGCCCCCAAATCAACCTGCAGGCTCAGAGGTGTGAAAATCCCTTTTTCTCCAAGGGTATTTTCGATTTGAGGCTGGAGGGACAAGGAGGGTGAAGGAGGTTTGGGGGGGGGATTTAGGGGGGGATTTCCATCTGCAGGTGCCTCCACAGGGTGTTGTGTCCTTTTTCTGGTGGGAAAAACGTCCTTGGACCCCTTTCTGGGGGTGCTGCAGGGGCAGAAACCTCGGAGCAGTGGAGATTTGGAGGGATTGATGAGCACAAACTGGAGATGCTTTTCCCCCTTTCCCACAGAAAATTCCATGATTATCTCAACATTTACCTTCCAGAAATGTACATTTTTGGGATCAACCACAGAATCACAGAGAGGAGAAAAAAAAACCAACCCAAATCTGCTGAGTTGGAAAGGAGGACCACCCAACCCAACCCTTTGTGCCCCCAAAAATCCCATTAATCCCCAAAAATCCCAACCCCTGAGGGCGGGTGCTCCAAACAGGGGCAAGGGGGGTTGGGACCAAACCCCTTTCCACCCTCTTTTGGGGCTCCAAACTCCTGCATCCCGAAGCCATCCCCCACAACTCACTTGTTCTTGAAATCCTCCACCAGGTCCTGCACGTTCCTCAGCTCGCCCTCCAGGCGGCCCCGCTCGCCCAGCAGGTTGCCCAGCTGCCTCCTCAGGTTGCCCACGTAGGCCTCGAACAGGGGCTCGAGGCTGCCCTTCCCCGAGCTGCCCTTCTGGCCCTGCTCCTGCAGGAGGGCCCACTTGGTCTCCAGCACCTTGTTCTGCTGCTCCAGGAACCGCACCTGGGGCGGTGGGGGGAGAGGTTCGGGTGATTGTCGGGTCAATCCCCGGGGATAAAGGGGTTAAATCCAGGCGGGAACACCCCCTGGATCAGCCAGGGCTGTGTCGGCTCCTCCTGCCCCTGAACGACCCCACCCTCGGGGGGCGGATCTCTGAATTTGGGGAGCCAACGAGCAGTGATTACAAAATGAGGGTTCAGCTCTTTCCCCACTGGTTTTCCTTTAATATCCATAAAAAATGAGGGTCCAGCTCTTTCCCCACTGCCTTTCCTTCAACACCCTTAGAAAACGAGGGTTTCCCCACTGTTTTTTCTTTAACATCCTTAGAAAATGAGGGTTCAGCTCCTTCCCCACTGGCTGTCCTTTAACAGAAAACAAGGGCTCAACTTTCCCCACTGGTTTTCCTTTAATATCCATAAAAAATGAGGGTCCAGCTCTTTCCCCACTGTTTTTTCTTTAACACCCTTAGAAAATGAAGGTTCAGTTCTTTCCCCACTGGCTGTTCTTTAACAGAAAATGAGGGTCCAGCTCTTTCCTCACTATTTTTTCTTTAACATCCTTAGAAAATGAGGGTTCAGCTCCTTCCCCACTGCCTTTCCTTCAACACCCTTAGAAAACGAAGGTTCAGTTCTTTCCCCACTGTTTTTTCTTCAACATCCCTAGAAAATGAGGGTCCAGCTCTTTCCCCGCTGGTTTTCCTTTAATATCCATAAAAAATGAGGGTTCAGCTCTTTCCTCATTGGCTGTTCTTTAACAGAAAACAAGGGTTCAGCTCTTTCCTCACTATTTTTCCTTTAATATCCATAAAAAACGAGGGTTCAGCTCTTTCCCCACTGTTTTTTCTTAAACATCCTTAGAAAATGAGGGTCCAGCTCTTTCCCCACTGGTTTTCCTTTAATATCCATAAAAAATGAGGGTTCAGCTCTTTCCTCGCTGGTTTCCCTTTAACATCCTTCGGGTTTTGTTTTTTGGTTTTTTGTTTTTGGGGTTTTTTTTCCTCCCGGGAAGATTTTTATTTTCCTTCCCCAGAGCCAAGAGCCCGAGCGCTACAGCGAGAAGATTCCCTGCCTTCCCCTTTGCTCCCACGTGCTCCAGGTTTATCCAGTGAAACGCCAAGGGAAGGGCTCAAGCCGAGCCCTAATATAAAAGGATCTGATCCTGCAACAAGACCAACCCCTCCTGATTCCCCTACAGAAAGAGACGCTCGCACCCGGCCCTAAAACTGCCTTTATCCCGTCTAAATTCACCCGTGCCGTTTCTCAGGCACAAAAACCCGGCTCTAACCCCGCTCCTGCGAGCCTCAAACCTCGTTTTCTGCCTCGCAGCCTTTCAGAAAATACTTTATTTTCTGAAAATACTTTTATTTTCTGAGGGCTTTAACCGAGACCCGCAGGCAGGAGAAGGGTGGAGCTGCGTGGGGTTGGATTTTTGCGCCCACAGGGCTCGTTCTCGCCCTCCCCCGACCCCCAGGGGGGCCTCACCTTGTCGATGAAGGAGGCGAACTTGTTGTTGAGGGTCTTGATCTGCTCCTTCTCGTCCTTGCGCACCTGGTGGATGCTGGGGTCGATCTCCAGGTTGAGGGGGGCCAGCAGGCTCTGGTTCACCGTCACCTCCTGGATGGTGCCCACCCCGGAGGGGCCGCCGGCGAACCCCGCCGGGCCCCTGCCCGCCCCCAGCCCCGCGGGGAACCCCCCGAGACCCCCAAAACCGAAACCCCTCCTGCTCCTGGTCCTCCTGCGTGCCCGCCCCCAAAACCCAAAGCAGAGAAGCCGAACCCGCCTCCTGCTCCGCCGAGCCCGAGCCCCAGCCCGGTACCGACCCCTCCTCCTCCTCCTCCTCCTCCTGCTGCTCCTCCACCAAGCCCCATCCCCATCCCAGCCCCACCTCCAAAAGCAGCCCTGAAGCTGCTCCCCACCCCGATGGAAATCCTCTTGCTGCCCCCCAGGTTGTAGAGGCTCCTGCTGCCGAAACCTCCCCCTCCTCCCGCACCTCCAGCTGCCCCCACGAGCCTCCCAAAGCCTCCCCCCATTCCCGCTCCTCCTCCTCCTCCTCCTCCTCCTCCTCCTCCTCCTCCTCCTCCTCCTCGAGCCAGGGACGCGGAGCCGAACCCAGCCCTGCTGATGCTGCCGCTGCTGCTGGGCACGATGGCCGAGGCAGCGCTGTAGGAGCGGCCCCCGGGCCCTGCCCTCACGCTGAAGGTTCTGTTCATGGCACCGAGGAGGGGAACAAACACCCAGGCCCCTCTGAGGGGCAGAGAGAGCGGCCCCGACCTTTTTATCCCAAACCCGGCGGCGGCGGAGCTTGGGCTGGGCCGCCTGGGAAGTGCAGCGATCAACTCGCTGCCTTCATGGTTTTGACGTGCCCTCCCCCTCCCCACCGTCACCCCCGCTTCCCCCGGGGGGCCAGGTGTCTCCCTGAAACTCGGGCACGCCCGTGGGGATGGATGTGCTCGGCTGGAAGGGGTTACCTAACGCCGGGAGTTTGGGGCGGGCAGAGCTCCCCCAGCCCCGGGGCAGAACCCCGGCAGGGACGGCAGGGTTTGGGGGTGGGGTGGTTTGTGCACAACCCTGGAAGGGCTCAGGTTCCAGGTTGGAGCGGGGTGGGAGGGTGGAAGGTGTGCCTGGTCCAGTGGAAGGTGTCTCTTGTCCTATAAAAGGTGTTCCTGGGTCCTAGGGAAGGTGTCCCTGGTCCTATAAAAGGTGTTCCTGATCCAATAAAAGGTGTCCCTGATCCAATAAAAGGTGTTCCTGATCCAATAAAAGGTGTCCCTGATCCAATAAAAGGTGTTCCTGGTCCAATAAAAGGTGTCCCTGGTCCAGTGGAAGATGTCCCTTGTCCAATAAAAGGTGTCCCTGGTCCTATAAAAGGTGTCCCTGGTCCAGTGGAAGTTGTGCCTGGTCCAATAAAAGGTGTTCCTGGGTCTAGGGAAGGTGTCCCTGGTCCTATAAAAGGTGTCCCTGGTCCTATAAAAGGTGTTCCTGGTCCTATAAAAGGTGTCCCTGGTCCTATAAAAGGTGTCCCTGGTCCTATAAAAGGTGTTCCTGATCCAATAAAAGGTGTCCCTGGTCCTATAAAAGGTGTTCCTGATCCAACAGAAGGTGTCCCTGGTCCAGTAGAAGGTGTTCCAAGTCCAATGGAAGGTGTTCCAGGTTCAAGGGAAGGTGTCCCTGGTCCAACAGAAGGTGCCCCTGGTCCAGGGAAAGGAGTCCCTGATCCAACAAAAGGTGTCCCTGATCCAATACAAGGAGTCCCTGGTACAATAGAAGGTGTCCTGGCCTAGGGAAGGTGTCCCTGGTCCTACAAAAGGTGTCCCTGTTCCAGTGGAAGATGTCTCTTGTCCTATAAAAGGTGTTCCTGATCCAATGGAAAGTGTCCCTGGTCCAATGGAAGGTATCCTGGTCTAGGGAAGGTGTCCCTGATCCAATAAAAGGAGTCCTTGGTACAATAGAAGGTGCCCCTGGTCTAGGGAAGGTGTCCCTGATCCAATAAAAGGTGTCTCTGATCCAACAGAAAGTGTCCCTGATCCAGTAAATGTCCCTGGCCTAGGGAAGGTGTCCCTGATCCAATGGAAGTGTCCCTGGTCCAATAGAAGATGTCCCTGCTCCAATAGGAGGTGTCCCTGGCCTAGGGAAGTTGTCCCAATTATCCAGGGAGGATAATTGATTGTCCTGTGAGATATCTGATTATCCAGGGGGATATCTGATTATCCCGAGGGGATATCTGATTATCCAGGGGGATATTTGATTATCCAGGGGGATATTTGATTATCCCAGGGGGATATCTGAGTATCCAGGGGGGATATCTGATTATCCGGGGGGATATCTGATCATCCAGGGGGGATAATTGATTATCCTGTGAGATATCTGATTATCCAGGGGGGATATTTGATTATCCAGTGGGATATTTGAGTATCCAGGAGGGATATCTGATTATCCAGGGGGATATTTGATTATCCCGAGGGGACATTTGATTATCCAATGGGATATTTGATTACCTAGGGGAATATTTTAATATCCAGGAGGGATATCCGATTATTCAGGGGAATTTCTGATTATCCCAGGGGGATATTTGATTATCCAGGGGGTTATTTGATTATCCAGAGGGAATATCTGATTATTCCGAGGGGACATTTGATTATCCAGTGGGAATACCCGATTATCCAATGGGATATTTCATTTTCCCGAGGGGATATTTGATTATCCAAGAGGGAAAAACGCTGCCAGGGAGGCTCCAACAGCCCCGACAGCGAATCTCCCTCTGCAGGGCAGGGATTATTCCCGGTTTTGGGAATTCCCGGTGTTCCCCTACCCGGGATCGCCGCTGGGAATTCCCGAGGAGCCTCCGCCTTGGGGGGTGGGGTGGATTTTTCTCCCAAGGGGCCCCCTGGGAAAAGCAGGGTTTGTCTTTCACGGTTCTTTGAGCTCCGGGGAAGGGAAAAATCGGCCTTGAAGCTGAAAAACGAGTTGGGAGCGGCTGAGGGAGCTGAGCGAACGTGATGGGATTAAAGGTGGGGCTGCCAAAAAAAGGGGGGGAAACGTCAAATTGTCACTCGGGGCTGGCCAGGAGGGGTGAGAGCCACACAAAGGCCGAGGGAGGGGGGAAAAAAACACCCCCTTGTCCCTCCTGGGGTGGTTTGTGGAGTGGAGGAAAGGAGGGTTGGGGGCAGGGGGAGATTGGGGGGGTTCCATCTGTCCCAGTAGGATCAGCCCTGCAGGACTGGGGAGACTGGGGGGGGTTCCATCTGTCCCAGTAGGATCAGCCCTGCAGGACTGGGGAGACTGGGGGGGTTCCATCTGTCCCAGTGGGATCAGCCCTGCAGGACTGGGGAGACTGGGGAGACTGGGGGGGTTTCCATCTGTCCCAGTGGGATCAGCCCTGCAGGACTGGGGAGACTGGGGGGGTTCCATCTGTCCCAGTAGGATCAGCCCTGCAGGACTGGGGAGACTGGGGGGTTCCATCTGTCCCAGTAGGATCAGCCCTGCAGGACTGGGGAGACTGGGGAGACTGGGGGGTTCCATCTATCCCAGTAAGATCAGCCCTGCAGGACTGGGAAGACTGGGGTGGTTTCCATCTGTCCCAGTAAGATCAGCCCTGCAGGACTGGGGAGACTGGGGGGGGTTCCATCTGTCCCAGTGGGATCAGCCCTGCAGGACTGGGGAGACTGGGGGGGTTTTCATCTGTCCCACTGGGATCAGCCCTGCCGGACTTCCCGTTTTCCAGGTGGAAAAATGGGGGTTTGGGAGCCAAAGGGACGGAATAAATTCCTCCCCCGGGAGGGTGGGGAGGTCCTGGCGTGGATTTGCAGAAGGATTTCCATGCCTGGAAGTGTCCAAGGGCAGGTTGGAGCGAGCTGGGACAGGAGGGAGGTGGAACTGGACGGGTTTTAAGGTCCCTCCCAACGCAACCATTCCAAGGATTCCACCAATCCAGGCTCCGCCAGGCGATAAAAGGAGAGATTTCCAGAGCGGATTTGGCCTCAAAACTCCACCCCTGGATTTTTTTCTCTCCAAAACACCTCGATCCGCTGGGAGGACTGAGGGAGACTGGGGCTGTCCCATCAGTCCCTGTGGAGACCTCCCTGGAACATTGCAGGACCTCAGGGGAGACTGCGGGGGGCTCTGCATCCAGAACTGCAGCGCCAGCACGGGATAATGAGGGTTCAAAGGGAAACAGGGGGATTGAGAGTTAAATATACAGAGTAAATTCCTCCCGGGGAAGGTCCTGGGATGGATTTCCCAGAGAAGCTCTCCGGATCCCTGGAAGTGTCAAGGCTGGGTTTGGAGCGACCTGGGCAGGTGGGAGGTGGAACTGACCGTGCGGAGATCCGACTGGATGAGGTTTCAGGTCCCTGCCACGTGGAAGGTGGGACTGGCATGGGTTCAAGGTCCTGCCCGGATTTGGTTCAAAGCACCTGCCGTGGGAAGGTGGGACTGATGGGTCCTAGGTCCGCTGGGAAGGCTGGGACTGGATGGGTTCTAGGTCCCTGCCCGTGGGAAGGTGGGACTGGATGGGCTCTGCATCCAGAACTGCAGCGCCAGCACGGGATAATGAGGGTTCAAAGGGAAACAGGGGGGGGAATTGAAGTTAAATATACAGAATAAATTCCTCCCGGGAAGGCCCTGGGATGGATTTCCCAGAGAAGCTCCCCCCGGATCCCTGGAAGCGTCCAAGGCTGGGTTTGGAGCGACCTGGGCTGGTGGGAGGTGTCCCTGCCCGTGGGGAAGGTGGGACTGGATGGGTTTTAAGGTCCCTGCCCGTGGGGAAGGTGGGAAGGTGGGACTGGATGGGTTTTAAGGTCCCTGCCCGTGGGACTGGATGGGTTTTAAGGTCCCTGCCCGTGGGGAAGGTGGGAAGAAGGGACTGGATGGGTTTTAAGGTCCCTGCCCGTGGGAAGGTTGGGACTGGATGGGTTTTAAGGTCCCTGCCCCTGGGAAAGATGGGACTGGATGGGTTTTAAGGTCCCTGCCCGTGGGAAAGGTGGGACTGGATGACTTTTAAGGTCCCTTCCCACCCGATCCCACAATTCCGGGCTCTTGTCGACCTGCAAAGGGGGCACACCCAGAGCTCTGCCCCGTGCAGGGTTTGGGGCCTCCGATCTGCCCCCCAAAACCGCACTCCCGGCCTTTTTGTGTCTCTCCAAAGCTCCGTGATCTACATGAACAATCCCCCCCCGGGGCAGGCGGCAGCGATCCCAGGGTTTCCCAACAGCGGGGAGTGGAGGACGGCGATGATTAAAGGTTTTTCTCCCCGAAAAGGCAAGAGCTGCCGGGCTGCTTCGGTGCCCTGGGGGCCTGGCTGGGTGCTTGGAGGAAGGAACGCCTGGCAGGGAGATGATCAGCGTGAATTACGAGCCGTCGGGGCACCTGGAGCTTCTCGTCTGGGCGTTTCTGCTGCTTTATTTACATGGAAATGAGGCCGAAAAACCACGGGAGAGAAAAGGAGTTCAAAAAAAACAAACAACAAAACATCTGCAGGTTGGGTGAGTTTTTTGCCTCCTCGCCAAGGGTTGGTCCGCGTGGTTTTCACCACCCCCACCCAGCCCGGGCATCGCTGCAGTTGTTGAGGGCTCGTTATTGATCTGTTCCCACACTGATCTCGGTGATCAATCAGCGGGGAGGCACTGGCTGGGGGTGGGAGCGCGAAGGAAACGCGCTCCGTGACGGGGCAGGACCGGGGGTGGGGTCATCAGCACAGAACCAGAAAATCAGAGAGTCAGAGAGTCAGAGAATCATGGAATTAGAGAATCACAGAGTCATGGAATCACAGAATCAGAGAGTCAGAGAATCGTGGAATTAGAGAATCACAGAGTCATGGAATCACAGAATCAGAGAGTCAGAGAATCACAAGAGTTGTGGAATCAGGGAATCACAAAATCAGAGAATCAGAGAATCGCAGAATAAGAAAGAGAATCAGAGAATCACAAAATCCTAGAATCACAAAATCAGAGAATCACACAATGAGAGAAACAGAGAATCAGAAAGTCAGAGAGTCAGAATCAGAGAGAGAATCAGAGAATCACAAAATCAGAGAATCACAGAATCATAGAATTATAGGATCATGGAATCCCAGAATCATGGAATCCTAGAATCACAAAACCAGAGAATCAGAGAATCACAGGATCAGGGGATCATGGAATCCCAGAATCATGGAACCAGAGAATCATGGAATCATAGAATTGTAGGATCACAGAATCAGAGAATCAGCGGGGTTGGAAAAGCCCTCTGAGCCCGTCCAGTCCGACCCTCGCTCTGACCCCGCCGTGGTTCCCAACCCGTGGCGCTGAGGCCACATCCAGCCTGTCCTTCCACCCCTCCAGGGACAGGGAATCCACCCCCTCCTCTGGAATCAGACATTCCAGGGGCTGAGTGAAGAATTCCCTCCCGATATCCAACCCCAAACCTCCCCTGGCACAGCCTGGAGACCTTTCCTGTCCCGCTGCCGCTTCCTGGAGCAGAGCCCGACCCCAACCCGGCTCCATCCTCCTGTCAGGGGGTTGTGGAGAGCGCTGAGTCCTCCCCTGAGCCTCCTCCTCCTCCTCCCCCAGCCCCCTTCCCGGTGGGAATTGCGCTCCAAACCCTTCCCTGTCCCTGTTCCAGCCCCTCCCGAGCTGAGGGTGGCCCAGAACACCCAGGGGTGACCTCACCGAGCCCGGCAGGAGGGTTGGGCGCGTCCTCCAGCCCTGCGAAGAAGCGCTGAGTCAGCAGGGACGGCCGGGAGGCCAAGCCGGGGGGAATAAATGACCGTGAATTAGCGCCGTGAATTAATTAGCGCCGGGCTCGGGGGGGTTTGGGGGGGGAATAAATGACCGTGAATTAGCGCCGTGAATTAGTGGCGGGCTCGGGTTTGGGAATAAATGACCGTGAATTAGCGCCGTGAATTAATTAGCGCCGGGCTCGGGGGGGTGGTGGGGGAATAAATGACCGTGAATTAGCGCCGTGAATTAATTAGCGCCGGGTGAACCTTTCCCCTGGGGGGGGGAAACGAAGCTGCCCCCGCCCTGTTGCTGCTCCCAGACCTCCCAACCCGGGGCGTGGGGGGCGTGGGGGGCGTGGATGGCTCCGAAGGGCGGCTCAGAGAGGGGAGGGGGGCTCGGCTCAGGATTTAGGGAGCCGTGGGAAGGGAGAAGCCGCGGGGCCGGTTGGTTTTCCAGCTGTGTCACCCTGAGTGTCACCCTGAGTGTCACCCGGCTTTGTTGTAGGGTCAGAGGGGCGCTGGGAACCGGGGGGGGATTTTTGGGGTGTCCTGGGCAGGGCCAGGACGCTTGGACTGGATGATCCTGGTGGGTCCCTGCCCACTCAGGATATTCCCTGGTATTGTTGTGGGTGGGTTCACACGGTTTTTTTGGGTTATTTCGCCCGTTTTTGGGGTGGGTTCACACGTTTTAGGGTGAGTTCACACATTTTTGGGTGGATTCATACATTTTAGGGAGGGTTCACCCGTTTTTGGGTTGTTTCACCCGTTTTTAGGTGATTTCACACGTTTTAGGGTAAGTTCACCCGTTTTAGGGTGAGTTCACACATTTTAGGGTGAGTTCACACGTTTTGGGGTGGGTTCACACGTTTTAGGGTGGATTCACACATTTTAGGGTTGTTTCACCCGTTTTAGGGTGAGTTCACACGTTTTAGGGTTGTTTCACCCGTTTTTGGGTGGGTTCCTACGTTTTAAGGTGGATTCACACATTTTAGGGTTGTTTCACCCGTTCTAGGGTAAGTTCACCCGTTTTAGGGTGAGTTCCACATTTTAGGGTGAGTTCACACGTTTTTTGGTGAGTTCACACATTTCAGGGTGGCTTCACAGACACCGTGGGAGATCCCAGGAGCCCCTCACACCCCAAACCCTCTGTCCGAACTCTTCTCGAAGCTCCAACCCCCACCCCGCCCCCTTTTAAAATCCGTCTCCCAAATCCTCCCGAGGAAATCTGCGGTCCCCAGGGAGGGAAATCAAAACCCGGCGTGTGAATGATGCGTTCGGTTTATTGAAGGTACAGCTGAAAGGCGGAGAAGGGCGATCGACCCCGCTCGTTTAACACATGAAAAAAAAAAAAAGCTTTTTAAACCCGTCTGGGAAAGAACAAACAAACCAGCTCATGCATTATTAACCCACAGGAACGTAAGGTGCTCTCGCCGGGCCGTAATTAAAACTCTGCTCTGCCCAAACCCGGTGTAGCAACTCGGACCGATTTACATGGAAAGTGTTCCCGACCCTCCGGGAAATAGGGAAAAAAAAAAAATAATTGCCTTTTCTGCTTGTTCATTAAAGGAGCTTAAATTACAGCTTCGCCTCGGACAATTAAACCGCGGCTTTTCTCTCTCTGTCTCTCTCTGTCTGTGAAGTCGGGATGACCCAAAAAAATAAATTTCTCATCCTTTTGCAAGAAGGGGTTGAAGGGGGAAGGGAGGAAAATCCCTGCCGGGAAGGGGTGAGGGCAGGGAAGGGCCACTCGGGACGCGTGGAGAGAGGGATGGGCTGTGAAATGAAAACCTCGCCTGGCTGAGGGCGCGGGAGGGGAAGGTTCGGGAGGGGGAGAGGGAGGAGGACGCGACGGGGAGGGCGGGTTTTGGTCACGAGAAGAAGAAGAAGAAAAGAGTTCGTGGCAGAGCGTGGTTGTGATGCCTGGAGCTGTCTTGGGGTGGGGAGATCGGGGAAAGGGGGGGGGGACACAAAACACTGATTTATTTATTTATTTTTAACGATGCCGGTCCTTTTCTCTACCGGCTCGTCCTGACCACGCGCACGGCCGTGCCGAACCTGCCCGCCGCCCCGCACAGCCCCGCGCCGGGGATCAGCACCGCGCCCGGCCCGCACTGCTCCACGCCGCCGCCGCCGCCGCACACCAGGTTGCCCACGGCGCCCCCCAGGTTGCCCACGGCGCCCCCCAGGTTGCCCACGGGCGGCCCGCACTGCACCCCTCCGTCCACCACGCCCGGCATCACCTCGCGGCCCACGCAGCCCACGGAGCTGCGGGCGCCGAAGCCGCCGCCGCCGCCGCCCACCTTGGGCAGGCAGTCCACGCTGCGGGCGCTGAACCCCGCGGCGTGGGCGCCGAACCCCGCGGCGTGGGCGCCGAACGGCGAGCCCAAAGCCAGCCCCAGGCCGGCCCCAGCCCCGCCCGCCTTCACCGAGCATTTGGTGCCGCCCAGCCCCGACAGGGAGCGGCACTCGCCGACGGTGCCGCCGCCGCTCACCACGGCTGCGAGGGGAGAGGAAATAAAATAAATAAAATAAATTAAAAAAAAGGAATTAAACAAAATAATTAAAAAAAAAACACAAAAAACCCCCCAAAGAATAAATTAAAATTAAATTAAATTTAAAAAAAAGAAATTAAACAAAATAATAATAAAAAAAAAAAACACAAAAAAACCCCCCAAAGAATAAATTAAAATTAAATTAAATTAAAAAAAAAGAAATTAAACAAAATAATTTAAAAAAAAACCCACAAAAAACCCCCCAAAAAATAAATTAAAATTAAATTAAATTTAAAAAAAAATTAAACAAAATAATTAAAAAAAAACCACAAAAACCCCAAAGAATAAATTAAAATTAAATTAAATTTAAAAAAAAATTAAGCAAAATAATTAAAAAAAACACAAAAAAAACCCCAAAGAATAAATTAAAATTAAATTAAATTTTAAAAAAAATTAAGCAAAATAATTTAAAAAAAACATTAAAAACCCCAAAGAACAAAAAAAAAAAAAAAAAACAAAAACCACCACACAAAACCAAAACGCGCACACACACAAAAACAAAACAAAAAAACCCAAAACAAAAGCTACAAAAAATCCCCACACAAAAAAACCAACCAAAAAAACCCAAAAACAAGCCACAAAAAACCCACACACGCAAAAAAAAAAAAAAAAAACCAAGCCACGAAAAAAACACACACGCAAAAAAAACACCCAAAAAACCCCCCCCCCAAAAAAGCAAAAACAAAAAACCCCAAACAAACAAACAACAACAAAAAAAACAAGCCACAAAAAACACACACACGCAAAAAAAAAAAAAAAACCCACGAAAATAAAAAAAACCCACACATAAAAAACCTCCCCCAAAACCAAACCAAACAAAACGCCCAAAACAAAGAGAACAAAAAAAACCAAACAAAAAACCAAAAAAACCCCAAACCGAAACAAAAAAATGCCCACAAAAACCCCCCAAAATCACCAAAAAAACCCCGAAAAATAATAATAAAAAAGCAAACAAACAAAAAAAACCAAAAAATACCCACAAAAAACCCCCCCCCACACACAAAAAAAAACCCCAAAACACAAAAAACCTCAAACCCAAAGCAAAAACCCCACAAACAAACAAATAAAAAAAAACAAGGCTCGGTCACTCGCAGGAAGGGCAAAAACCCCGCTCGGTTCGGGGGAGGGGGATTTAAATCGGGGTTTAAGCGGTGGGATTTGGGATTTGGGGATTCGAGGGAAATGAAGAGGGCGTGGGATTCCACTCACCTACGCTGACGGGGTTGCCGGTGCATATCCTGTGGAGAGGGGGGAAAAAAAGACGTCTCAAGGGAAATATTCACCAAATAGGGGGATGTTCAGAGCGAATCGAGGTCCTTCAGCACCTTCGGGGCTGGTTCGGATGGCCCGGACAGGGGGTGGGGTCCCAAAATGTCGCGGACATCCCGAGCATCCCACGTTCCTTTTGGATGGGGGGTTAAAGTGTTTGGGGTGGGGGGTCTGAGTGCAGAGGGAGTGGAGCTCGGGGAGGAGGAGGAGGAGGAGGAGGAGGAGGGAAGGGGGTCGATGGTCCCCTCTGCACCCACAGGGTGAGAAAAGGGATGAAAATACACCCAACTCTGCACCCAGGGGGTGAGAAAAGGGGACAATGCACCCCTCTGCACCCCAGGGTGGGAAAAGGGATAAAAATACACTCAACTCTGCACCCACGGGGTGAGAAAAGGGGACCCTGCTCCCCTCTGCACCCATGGAGAGAGAAAAGGGACCCTGCTCCCCTCTGCACCAACAGGGAGAGAAAAGGGATAAAAATACACCCAGCTCTGCACCCATGGGTGAGAAAAGGGATAAAAATACACCCAACTCTGCACCCATGGGGTGAGAAAAGGGACCCTGCACCCATAGGGTGAGAAAGGGGACCCTGCTCCCCTCTGCACCAACAGGGTGAGAAAAGGGATGAAAATACACCCAACTCTGCACCCATGGGGTGAGAAAAGGGGACCCTGCTCCCTCTGCACCCATGGAGAGAGAACAGGGATAAAAAATACACCCAACTCTGCACCCAGGGGGTGAGAAAAGGGACCCTGCACCCACAGGATGAGAAAAGGCACCCTGCTCCCCCTCTTGCACCCCCGAGGTTCATCCTTTCCCCCCTTTCCCGCGGGGTTTTTCCCATCCACCCTCACCAGGCGTATCCCGACCGCTCCCACCTGCTCTCCTCTCCCTCCAGCAGCGTCCTGTACGTGGCGATCTCGATGTCCAGGGCCAGCTTGACGTTGAGCAGCTCCTGGTAGTCCCTGAGCAGGCAGGCCATCTTGTCCTTGGCCTGCTGCAGGGCGGTCTGCAGGTCCACGTGCTTCTGCCGCGCGTCCTTCAGCGCGCAGTCCCCGCGCTGCTCGGCGTCGCAGATGGCCGTCTGCAGGGCCGAGATCTGGGGGTGCAGGGATAGGGGGGACAGAGTTCCGGGTCAGAAGGCACCTCCAAGCCCCTCTGATCCCACCCCCAGCGTTTTCTGAGGCGGTTTCAAGCCACGTCCAAACCGGCCTTGGGGGGCGTCAATGGGGATGTCCACGGGGTTGTTCCTCTACTCCTCATTTCTCAGTGAGGAAGTGCCAGGGAGCCTGGATTTTGGATGGATTGGTGGTGGCCAGTGGGGATATCAACAGGGACCTCCACAGGGTTGCTGCTGTAACCCCTCATTTCTCAACTAGAAAGTGCCAGAGAGCCGGGATTTTGGATGGATTGGTGGTGGCCAGGGGGGATGTCAACAAGGATCTCCACAGGTTTGCTCCTTCACCCCTCATTTCTCAGCCAGAAAGTGCCAGGAAGCCAAGATTTAGGCTGGATTGGTGGTGGCCAGAGGACATCAACAGGATCTCCACGGGGTTGCTCCTCTACTCCTCATTTCTCAGATAGAACTACCAGGGAACCTGGATTTTGGATGGATTGGTGGTGGCCAGTGGTGATATTGAGGTATCTCCACAGGGTTGCTGCTGTAACCCCTCATTTCTCAACTAGAAAGTGCCAGGGAGCCAAGATTGGTGGTGGCCAAGGGGGATATCAACAAGGATCTCCACAGGTTTGCTCCTTCACCCCTCATTTCTCAGCCAGAAAGTGCCAGGGAGCCCAAATTTCAGCTGGATTTGGGGTGGCCAAGCAGTTTGAGAAATAAATCTGCGTTTTCGTGTGTCTTTGAAGCATTTTCGTGTGCATTTGAAGGCATTTTTGTGTGCATTTTGCGTCTTTGAAAGTCTTTTTTTGTGCATTTTTTGTGCATCTGAAGCGGTTTTGTGCACATTTGAAGCGTTTTTTTGTGCATTCTGCGCGTCTTTGAACCCTTTTGTGTGCATTTTGGGTGCATTTGAAGCGTTTTTGTGTGCGTTTTATGTGTCTTTGAACCATTTCCTGTGCACTTGGAGTGCATTTGAAGCGTTTCTGTGCATTTTGTGTGCATTTTTGTGCATTTTGTGTGTCTCTGAACCCTTTTGTGTGCATTTTGTGTGCATTTGAAGCTCCTTTTTGTGCATTTTGTGTGCATTTGAAGCATTTTTGTGTGCATTCTGTGTGCCTTTGAAGCCACAAACACTCAGTCTGCAGGCAGGGGGGTCGGTGAGGACGGGTGGGACCCGGTGATGACGAAACCCCTTTGATGGAGGAGTTTTCCCACCTCCCACCCCACCCTCCCCCGTGGGACCCAAGCCCTTTTTGTCCCTACCTGCTTCTTGACGTTGTCAGACTCGCACTGCAGCTTCTGGATCATCCTGTTGAGCTCGGCGATCTCGCTCTGGTTGTTCCTCAGGTCGTCACAGAACTTGCCCCGGCTGCTGTGCAGCTCCTCCAGCTGTTCAGGACGATGGGAACGTGCCCAAATTGTCCCCTTTCCAGGGCCATCCTCCACCCCACCTCACCCACCGTCCCTCCCAGGGATTCCGGGCACAACCTCGACCTCAAACCGCCTCGAGATGTCGGGTTTGGGGGGGCTTTTTGGGGTTGTTGTTTTTTGGGTTTTTTTTGGCCAGGGTTTTCTTCAGGTGACACTGAGGGGGTCCAAGGTGTGACCCTGAAAGGTCCAAGGTGTGACCCTGAAAGGTCCAAGGTGTGACACTGAGGGAGTCCAAGGTGTGACCCTGAGGGGGTCCAAGGTGTGACCCTGAGGGGTCCAAGGTGTGACCCTGAGGGGATCCAAGGTGTGACACTGAGGGAGTCCAAGGTGTGACCCTGAGGGGTCCAAGGTGTGACATTGAGGGGTTCAAGGTGTGACACTGAGGGGTCCAAGGTGTGACATTGAGGGGTTCAAGGTGTGACACTGAGGGGTCCAAGGTGTGACCCTGAAAGGTCCAAGGTGTGACTCTGAGGGGTCCAAGATGTGACCTCACAGCTCTGTGTGACACCAGTGGGTCCAAGGTGTGACCCTGAGGGGTCCAAAGTATGACACTGAGGGGTCCAAGGTGTGACACCAGTGGGTCCAAAGTGTGACCCTGAGGGGACCAAGATGTGACCCTGAGGGGGTCCAAGGTGTGACCCTGAGGGGTCCAAGGTGTGACCCTGAGGGGTCCAGGATGTGACCCTTAGGGGTCCAAGGTGTGACCCTGAGGGGTCCAAGATGTGACCCCACAGCTCTGTGTGACACCAATGGATCCAAGGTGTGACTCTGAGGGGTCCAAGGTGTGACCCTGAGGGGTCCAAGATGTGACACTGAGGGGTTCAAGATGTGACCCCAAGGGGGTCCAAGGTGTGACCTTGAGGGGTCCAAAGTATGACACTGAGGGGGTCCAGGATGTGACCCTGAAAGGTCCAAGGTGTGACCCCACAGCTCTGTGTGACACCAATGGGTCCAAGGTGTGACACCAGTGGGTCCAAGGTGTGACCCCACAGCTCTGTGTGACACCAGTGGGTCCAAGGTGTGACATTGAGGGGTCCAAGGTGTGACCCCACAGCTCTGTGTGACACCAGTGGATCCAAGGTGTGACACCAGTGGGTCCAAGGTGTGACCCCACAGCTCTGTGTGACACCAGTGGGTCCAAGGTGTGACCCCACAGCTCTGTGTGACCCCAGTGGGTCCAAGGTGTGACCCCAGTGGGTCCAAGGTGTGACCTCACAGCTCTGTGTGACACCAAGGGGGTCCAAGATGTGACCCTGAGGGGTCCAAGGTGTGACCCTGAGGGGTCCAAGGCGTGACACCAATGGAGTCCAAGGTGTGACCCCCCAGCTCTGTGTGACACCAGTGGGTCCAAGGTGTGACCCTGAGGGGTCCAAGACATGACCCCCCAGCTCTGTGTGACACCAGTGGGTCCAAGGTGTGACCCTGAGGGGTCCAAGGTGTGACCCCACAGCTCTGTGTGACCCCAGTGGGTCCAAGGTGTGACACCAGGGGGTCCAAGGTGTGACCCTGAGGGATCCAAGACATGACCCCCCAGCTCTGTGTGATACCAGTGGATCCAAGGTGTGACCCTGAGGGGTCCAAGATGTGACACCAGTGGATCCAAGACGTGACCCCCCAGCTCTGTGTGACACCAATGGGTCCAAGGTGTGACACCAGGGGGTCCAAGGTGTGACACCAGTGGGTCCAAGGTGTGACACTGAGGGGTCCAAGACATGACCCCACAGCTCTGTGTGACACCAATAGATCCAAGGTGTGACCTCCCAGGTCTGTATGACACCAGTGGGTCCAAGATGTGACCCCACAGCTCTGTGTGACACCAGTGGGTCCAAGGTGTGACATTGAGGGGTCCAAGGTGTGACCCCCCAGCTCTGTGTGACACCAGTGGGTCCAAGGTGTGACATTGAGGGGTTCAAGATGTGACCCCAGTCAGTGTGACCCAGGGGTCCAAGGTGTGACACTGAGTGGGTCCAGGATGTGACATTGAGGTCTAGTGTGACCCAGTCAGTGTGACCCACTCAAGGTGTGACACCAGTGTGTGACTCCAGTGGGTCCAGTATGACCTAGTCGTGTGACCCAGGGGTCCAAGTGTGACACAGGGGTCAAGATGGACCCTGAGGGGCCAAGGTGACACTCATAGCCATGTGACACCAGTGGGTCCAAGGTGTGACATCGAGGTCAGATGTGACCCAGGGGTCCAGTGTGACACCAGTGGATCCAGGTGTGACCCTGAGGGGCCAAGGTGTGACACTGAGGGGTCCAAGGTGTGACCCCCAGCTCTGTGTGACACCAGAGGGTCCAAGGTGTGACCCCCCAGCTCTGTGTGACACCAGTGGGTCCAAGGTGTGACATTGAGGGGTCCAAGGCATGACCCCCCAGCTCTGTGTGACACCAATGGATCCAAGGTGTGACTCTGAGGGGTCCAAGGTGTGACCCCACAGCTCTGTGTGACACCAATGGGTCCAAGGTGTGACCCCAGTGGGTCCAAGGTGTGACCCCACAGCTCTGTGTGACACCAATGGGTCCAAGGTGTGACCCCCCAGCTCCAAACCGCAGCGTGGGGAGCGCCAGAGCCGCTTTGGGGGCGGGGGCGTCCCCAAAGCTTTGCTAACTCTATCTGGGAGGTGGAGCTCACTCACCCTGGTCTGGTAGAAAGCCTCCACCTCGGCCTTGCTCTTCTGGGCGATCTCCTCGTAGCAGCACTCCACGCTCTTGATGATGCCCTCCATGTCCAGGTCGCGGCTGTTGTCCATTTGCACGATGACAGAGGTGTCACACAGCTGGCAGTCCAGCTGGGCCCTCTCCTGGGGGGGGAACACGGGGGGGGGGGCGTCAGTGCTGGCCCTGGGCACCCAGTAACCCCAGTAATCCCAGTACCCCAGTAATCCCATCCCTGACACCCCCAGTACCCCCAGTCCCATCCCTGACACCTCCAGTACCCCCAGCACCCCCAGCACCTCCAGCCCCATCCCTGACACCCCCAGTACCCCCAGCACCATCCCTGACACCCCAGTACCCCCAGTACCCCCAGTAATCCCATCCTGGCCCTAGTACTCCAATAACCCCATCCTGACACCCCCAGTACCCCCAGCCCCATCTCTGACACCCCCAGTACCCCAAATAACCCCATCCCTGACACCCCCAGTACCCCAGCCTCCATCCCTGACACCCCAGTACCTCCAGCTGGTACCCCATCCCCAGACATCCCTCAGCACCTCCAGCTACCTCCCAGTACCCCCAGCCCTGGCAGCCTCAGCACCTCCAGCACCCCAGTACCCCATCCCCATCCTGACACCAGCACCCCAGTAACCCCATCCTGACACCCCAGTACCCCCGCACCCCCATCCCTGCACCCAGTACCCCCAGTACCCCAGTACCCCATCCCTGACACCCCCAGCACCCCAGTACCCCCAGTACTCCATCACGACACCCCAGTATCCTCGGCACCCCGGTACCCCAGCCCACCCTTGACACCTCCAGCACCCCAGCCCTGGCACCCATCCCCCAGCCCTCGGCAACCCCAGTAATCCCATCCCTGACACCCCAGCACCCCAGTACCCCAGTACCCCCATCCCTGACACCCCCAGTATCCCCAGCACCCGGGTACCCCATAGCCCAGCCCTTGGCACCCCCAGCACCTCCAGCCCCTGACACCCCAGTATCCCTCAGCCCCAGCACCCCACTGACCCCCAGTACCCCCAGCCCCATCCCTGACACCCCAGTACCCCAGTCCCCCAGCAATCCCTCCTATACCCCAGCACCCCGGTACCCCCAACCAGCCCTTGGCACCTCCAGCACGTCCAGCACCTTGGCACCTCAGTACCCCCAGCCCTCGGCAGCCCCAGCACCCCCATCCCTGACACCCCAGCACCCCCAGTACCCACAGTAACCCCATCCCTGACACCCCCAGTATCCCCAGCACCCCGGGTACCCCAAAACCCAGCCCTTGGCACCTCCAGCACCTCCAGCCCTGACACCACCAGTATCCCCAGTTAACCCCAGTCCTGGTCCTTGGTACCCCAGCACCCCTCAGTACCCCCAGTAGCCCCAGCACCCCCATCCCTGACACCCCCAGTACCCCTAGCACCCCAGCCCCGACCCTTAGCACCCCCAGCACCTCCAGTACCCCCATCCCTGACACCTCCAGTACCCCCAGTACCCCAAGGACCCCCATTCCTGACACCTCCAGCACCCCCAGTACCCCAGCCCTCGGCATCCCCAGCACCCCCAGTACCTCCAAGCACCCCCAGTACCCCCAGCTCTGGCACCCCAGCACCCTCAGTACCCCCGGTACCCCCAGCACCCCAGTACCCCATCCCTCGGCACCCCCAGCACCCCCAGTATCTCAAGCACCCCAGTACCCCCAGTTCTGGCACCCCAGCACCCTCAATACCCTCAGCACCCCAGTATCCCCAGTACCCCCAGCCCTGGCACCCCCAGCACCCTCAGCACCCCCAGCACCCCCAGTACCCCCAAACCCCAGCCCTCGGCACCCCAGCCCTGGCCCTTGGCACCTCCAGTACCCCCAGTACCCCAAGGACCCCCATCCCTGACACCTCCAGCACCCCCAGTACCCCCATCCCTGGCACCCTCAGCCCTGGCCCTCAGCACCCCCAGCACCTCCAGTACCCCCAGTCCCGGCTCTTGGCACCCCCAGCACCTCCAGTACCCCCAGTACCCTCAGCACCTCCAGTAATGTAAAAAAATATTTAGAAAGTAAAAAAAAAAAAAAAAGGAAAAAACAGTAAAAAAATGTAATGTAAAAAAAGTAAAAAAATAGTAAAAAAGTGTAATGTAAAAAATATTTAAAGAGTGAAAAATAATTAAAAAGTGTAATGTAATAAAATGTTTAAGAAGTAAAAAAAGAGTAAAAAGTAGTAAAAATGTAGTGTAAAGAGTATATTAAAAAAGTAAAAAAAGGTTAAAAAAGTTAAAAAAGTAAAAAATACGTAATGTAAAAAATATTTTAAAAGTAAAAAAAAAGGAAAAAAATAGTAAAACGGAATTTTAAAAGCAAAAAAAAAAGTAAAAAAATTTAAAAAAATGTATTAAAAGAGCAAAAATAAATTCAACGTTAAAAAAAAGGGACGATGCGGATTCGAATTCGGGAGCGGAGCCCGCAGCTCTTACCTCGGCGTAGATGCACTTGAGGAACTCGAGCTGCTGCCGCAGGAGCCCCACCCGCACCTCCAGCTCCTCCTTGGTCAGGTACAGACAATCCACGTCCTGCCGAGACATCGGGAACCCCCCGTCAGAGGGGCTGGGGGCAACCCCCGGCTTTCCTGATCGACCCGAGGGGAAAAAACTCCCCATTTCCACCCCTACGGGGATTTGTGTTTTAAAAAAACCCAAAACTTCCCAATTTCCAACCCATCAGGGATTTGTGTTTGAAAAAAACCCAAAAACCTCCCCATTTCCAACCCATCAGGGATTTGTGTTTGAAAAAATCCCAAAAACGTCCCCATTTCCAACCCCCCGGGGGATTTGTGTTTGAAAAAATCCCAAAAACTTCCCCATTTCCAACCCCTCGGGGATTTGTGTTTTAAAAAAACCCAAAACTTCCCACTTTCCAACCCCCCGAGGGATTTGTGTTTAAAAAAACCCCAAAAACCTCCCCATTTCCAACCCCCCAGGGATTTGTGTTTAAAAAAACCCCAAAAACCTCCCCATTTCCAACCCCCCGGGGTATTTGTGTTTAAAAAAACCCAAAAACCTCCCCATTTCCAACCCCCCGGGGGATTTGTGTTTAAAAAAAAACCCCAAAACCTCCCCATTTCCAACCCCCTGGGGGATTTGTGTTTGAAAAAACCCCCCAAAAACCTCCCCATTTCCAACCCCCCGGCGGATTTGTGTTTAAAAAAAAACCCCGGGGGATTTTATGTTTTAAAAAACCCCCAAAACCTCCCCATTTCAACCCCCCCAAGGAATTTCTGTTTAATAAAACCCCAAAAACCTCCCCATTTCCAACCCCGGAAATTTGCGTTTAAAACCCCGGGGGATTTGATGTTTTAAAAAACCCCAAAACCTCCCCATTTCAACCCCCGAGGGATTTCTGTTTAATAAAACCCCAAAAACCTCCCCATTTCCAACCCAAAAAACCCCAAAAACCTCCCCATTTCCAACCCCCCGGGGGATTTGTGTTTAAAAAAACCCCAAAATTTCCCAATTTCCAACCCCCCGGGGGATTTGTGTTTAAAAAACCCCCAAAACCTCCCCATTTCCAACCCCCTCAGGGGATTTGTGTTTAAAAAAACCCCCAAAAACCTCCCCATTTCCAACCCAAAAACCCCCAAAACCTCCCCATTTCCAACCCCCCAGGGGATTTGTGTTTAAAAAAACCCCAAAACCTCCCCATTTCCAACCCCCGGGGATTTGTGTTTAAAAAAACCCCAAAAACCTCCCCATTTCCAACCCCCCAAGGAATTTCTGTTTAATAAAACCCCAAAAACCTCCCCATTTCCAACCCCTCAGGGATTTGTGTTTAAAAAAACCCCAAAAACCTCCCCATTTCCAACCCCCCGGGGGAATTTGTGTTTAAAAAAAACCCCAAAAACCTCCCCATTTCCAACCCCCCCGGGGGATTTGTGTTTGAAAAAATCCCAAAAACCTCCCCATTTCCAACCCCCCCAGGGATTTGTGTTTGAAAAAATCCCAAAACCTCCCCATTTCCAACCCCCCGGGGGATTTTATGTTTAAAAAACCCCAAAATCCTCACGGGGGGGTCTCCGGATTGCGGGAGTCGCCTCATTTTTGGGGCTGCCCGGGTGAGGTTTTGCCCAAATCTCTCCTGGCCCTTTTTTTTCCCCCTGGATTTTCCCTCTCCCCTCTTTTATCCTCTCCCCCAGGTCGGGGTTTCACCTTTTTGAGCACCACGAACTCGTTCTCGGCCGCCGTGCGCTTGTTGATCTCGTCCTCGTACCTGCAGGGGGGAGGAGAGAGAAAATAAGGGGGGTCCTGAGCCCTGGAGGGGGTCCCACCTCCATCCCCCACGGGAAGTGAGATTTGGCTTGGCACCTCTTTTTTATTTTTATTTTTATTTTATTTATTTTTATTTTTATTTTTATTCTTGTTTTTATTTTATTTTTAATTTTTATTTTTATTTTTATTTTTATTTTTATTTCCATTATTATGATGATTTAATAATTATTATTATCACTTTTATTTTTATTTTTATTCTTGTTTTTATTTTTATTTTTATTTTTATTTTTATTTCCATTATTATGATGATTTAATTATTATTATTATCATTTTTATTTTTATTTTTATCTTTATTTTTATTTCCATTATTATTATGATTTAATTATTATTATTTATATTATTATTTTTAGTTTTATTTGATTATTATTTCTATTATTATTTATTTATTTATTATTATTTCTATTATTATTTTTTTGTTTAATTTGATTATTATTTCTATTATTATTTTTGTTTTATTTAATTATTATTCTTTCTATTATTATTATTTTAGTTTTATTTGATTATCATTAGTTCTATTATTATTATTATTGTTTTATTTAATTATTATTATTTCTATTATTATTCTTTTTAGTTTTATTTGATTATTATTTATATTATTATTTTTAGTTTTATTTAATTTCTATTTATTATTATTATTATTTCCATTATTATTATGATTTTATTATTATTATCATTTTTATTTTTATTTTTATCTTTATTTCCATTATTATTATGATTTAATTATTGTTATTTCTATTATTATTTTTTAGTTTTATTTAATTATTATTATTTCTATTATTATTATTTTTTAGTTTTATTTGATTATTATTTCTATTATTATTAGTTTTATTTGATTATTATTATTTCTATTATTATTATTTTTAGTTTTATTTAATTTTTTAATTTATATTATTATTAAATTTTTTTTTTATTTTTTTTTTTTGCTTTGTCACCGTTTTTTTTTCCCCTCCACACTTTTCACTCAGCAATTTTAAACGTTCCACACCAACGCTCGGACCGCTGGAGGGAGGGGCTGGTTTGGAGTCACAAAGGGCACAAAAATCCGCCCAAACCACGAGAATTCCAAAGGCCCCGTCCCGGGCTGGAGGCTTGGGCTGGGCTCTGCTTTGTGAGGTGTCCTTCTGAAGGACTCTGCTCGCTCAGAGGGTTTTTTTTGGGGGGTGGCCAAAACACCCCGGGAGGAAGGAGAGGGGAAAAGGGGTCAGTCAGGGGATTGAGCAAGCCCTGAAACACCCGGGGCAGGGCGAGGAAGGTCAGGCAGCGATGAATCGGTCACTGGGACCTGTCAGAGATCCCCCAGGACCAGCTGGACCTTTTTTGGGGGGATGGATCGGTAGGAAAAGGGCTGTCAAAACTGGAGTTTTTTTTTTGGGATTGGCTCAGCAGAAAAAGGGCTGTCAAAGCTGGACCTTTTTTGAGTTTGGTTCGGTAGGAAAAGGGCTGTCAAAGCTGGAAGTTTTTTTTTTGGGGTGGGGGTTGGCTCGGCAGAAAAAGGGCTCTCAAAGCTGGAGGTTTTTTGGGTTTAGCTCGGTAGGAAAAGGGCTGTCAAAGCTGGAGCTTTTTTGGGTTTGACTCGGCAGGAAAAGGGTTGTCAAAGCTGGACCTTTTTTGGGTTTGGCTCTTTAGGAAAAGGGCTGTCAAACCTGGACCTTTTTTGGGTTTGGCTCGGTAGGAAAAGGGCTGTCAAAGCTGGAGCTTTGTTTTTTGAGGGGTGGCTCGGTAGGAAAAGGGCTGTCAAAGCTGGACCTTTTTTGGGTTTGGCTCGGTAGGAAAAGGGCTGTCAAAGCTGGACCTTTTTTAGCGGGGGGGTGGCTCGGCAGGAAAAGGGCTGTCAAAGCTGGACCTTTTTTGGGTTTGGCTCGGCAGGAAAAGGGCTGTCAAAGCTGGACCTTTTTTGGGTTTGGCTCTTTAGGAAAAGGGCTGCCAAAGCTGGACCTTTTTTGGGTTTGGCTCGATAGGAAAAGGGCTGTCAAAGCTGGACCTTTTTTGGGTTTGACTCGGCAGGAAAAGAGCTGTCAAAGCTGGACTTTTTTTTGGGGGGGGTGGCTCGGTAGGAAAAGGGCTGTCAAAGCTGGACCTTTTTTTTGGGGTGGGGGTGACTCGGCAAGAAAAAGGCTGCCAAAGCTGGACCTTTTTTGGGTTTGGCTCGGTAGGAAAAGGGCTGTCAAAGCTGGACCTTTTTTGGGTTTGGCTCGGCAGGAAAAGGGCTGTCAAAGCTGGACCTTTTTTGGGTTTGGCTCGGTAGGAAAAAGAGCTGTCAAAGCTGGACCTTTTTTGGGTTTGGCTCGGCAGGAAAAGGGCTGTCAAAGCTGGACCTTTTTTGGGTTTGGCTCGGCAGGAAAAGGGCTGTCAAAACTGGACCTTTTTATTTGGGGCGTGGCTCGTTAGGAAAAGGGCTGTCAAAGCTGGACCTTTCTTAGGTTTGGCTCGTTAGGAAAAGGGCTGTCAAAGCTGGACCTTTTTTTTTGAGGGGGGTTGGCTCGGCAGGAAAAGGGCTGTCAAAGCTGGACCTTTTTTGGGTTTGGCTCGGTAGGAAAAGGGCTGTCAAAGCTGGACCTTTTTTGGGTTTGGCTCGGTAGGAAAAGGGCTGTCAAAGCTGGACCTTTTTTGGGTTTGACTCGTTGGGAAAAGGGCTGTCAAAGCTGGACCTTTTTTGGGTTTGGCTCGGTAGGAAAAGGGCTGTCAAAGCTGGACCTTTTTTGGGTTTGGCTCTTTAGGAAAAGGGCTGTCAAAGCTGGACCCTTTTTGGGTTTGGCTCGGTAGGAAAAGGGCTGACAAAGCTGGACCTTTTTTTTTGAGTTTGGGTGACTCGGTAGGAAAAGGGCTGTCAAAGCTGGACCCTTTTGGGTTTGGCTCGGTAGGAAAAGGGCTGACAAAGCTGGACCTTTTTGGGTTTGGCTCGGCAGGAAAAGGGCTATCAAAGCTGGACCCTTTTTGGGTTTGGCTCGGTAGGAAAAGGGCTGACAAAACTGGACCTTTTTTGGGTTTGGCTCGGCAGGAAAAGGGCTGTCAAAGCTGGACCTTTTTTGGGTTTGGCTCGGTAGGAAAAGGGCTGTCAAAGCTGGACCTTTTTTGGGTTTGGCTCGGTAGGAAAAGGGCTGTCAAAGCTGGACCTTTTTTCGGGGGGGTGGCTCGGTAGGAAAAGGGCTGTCAAAGCTGCAGCTTTTTTGGGTTTGGCTCGGCAGGAAAAGGGCTGTCAAAGCTGGAGCTTTTTTGGGTTTGGCTCGGCAGGAAAAGGGCTGTCAAAACTGGAGTTTTTTTGGGGGGATGGATCGGTAGGAAAAGGGCTGTCCAAACTGGACCTTTTTTGGGTTTGGCTCGGCAGGAAAAGGGCTGTCAAAGCTGGACCTTTTTTGGGTTTGGCTCGGTAGGAAAAGGACTGTCAAAGCTGGAGTTTTTTTGGGGTGGGGGTGGCTCGGTAGGAAAAGGGCTGTCAAAGCTGGACCTTTTTTGGGTTTGGCTGGGCAGGAAAAGGGCTGTCAAAGCTGGAGGTTTTTTGGGTTTGGCTCGGCAGAAAAGGGCTGTCAAACCCCCCTGGAGAAAGGGCTGTCGGGGTGGCCTTGGCTGCGGCATCCAGGGTGCCAAACCCACTCCCACTCCCACGTTCCCCCCCGGGAAAGGGGGATCGGACCCCCCAGCACCGCGTGGGGTGGAGATGAGGGGGCTGAGGGTGTTGTGGGGCGGGAGAGCCCGGGGGGATCCACAGGGGAGGGAGATGTGACGTGGGAGGGAGGGGAAAAAACAGCTCCCTGCTCCTCTTTCCCAAGGAAACCGCAGCTGAGGAGCGATCCCGCTCCACCTCCAGCGCTTGTGGGGGCAGTGCCGGGACCCCAACACAAGAAACCAGCCCGGTGTCCCGGATTTTGGACACTCCCAGTGCCACCTCCTGGGATTTCCCCCCCATCCCCTCTCGGGAGCTCAGGTTCCCCTCTGGCCGGGACCTACTTGCACTTGAACTCCTGGACCAGGTCCCGGAGGCAGCGCTCCTCGTTCTCCAGCCTCTCCCTCTCCCCCATCACGCACTCCAGCTGCTTCCTGAGGTTGCAGATGAAGTTCTCGAAGACGGGCTCGAGGTTCCTGCGGGAGGCTGGCAGGACGTACTGCTGCAGCAGCTCCCACTTGGTGGTCAGCACCTTGTTCTGCTGCTCCAGCAGCCTCACCTGGAGGTGGGGGGAGGTCGGGAGAAGGTTGGGAAAGGGCAGAAAACCCCCCTTGGGGTTTTTTTTCCACTTGGAAAAGTGGGGGGGAGGAAAAAAACCCAATCGGAATTGCAAATGGTTCAGCGCAGGGAGAGCGGGACCGGCACCCACCCACCCACCCACCCACCCAGGACTCGAATCACAGGCTGAGCAACATCAAAATCCGTGACCAGACAACCTCCCCTCCTCTTGGAGAGGATCCGCGGCCCCCCTCGGCGGGCCCAGGGCACAAAGGAACCTCTCCTGAGCACCCAAATCTCCGTCCCGGATCTGGTTTGGGTGTAGCTGATCTGAGCTCCAAACCGCGGGCACTTTAATCGTGCATTTTGAAGATTAAAGGCTCTCTCTCCCGGGTCATGAATAAGTCATTTCTCCGGCGGGAAGCTGCTCCTCCCGGGCCGGTTTGGTTTTTCCAGCTGCTCTCTGAGCGGATCAGACGCAGCAAATTTGCTTTGGAAAAAAAAAAAAAATCGTCTCCCAGAACAGGTCCCCGAACAGGCAAACCCTTAAATTTAGCCAAGGGAACAATGTTAAATTACGTGGGGTTTTTTTTAAAGAAATCATTCCCAGAGCGGAGGGACAGAGAAATTAAAATTATTCCCTTGATTTTGGCTAAATCTGCCCTTCCCCGTCTCGAAGGGGCACAGATTTAAGAATGCAAAATTACAGGTTTGGGGTTACACTCGGAATTAAAACTTCCTGGTTTTTCCTCTTTACATTCCCCCTGCCTCCATCCCTTCTCCCACGGCTCTGGATTTGCTGTATCCCTGGAGCTGCTCCTGGTGGAGCATCCCAAGGCACAGCCCTGGTGGTGCAAGGCTTAAATCCAGAGTGTCCCCAGGTCCATCAGAAGGGTTGGGGTGTGAGGCTGCCAGGAGAAAAATCTCCCAGGGAATCTCTGGATCATCTCCAGAGTCCGTTCCAACCCACCATTCCATGATTCCATGACCTTTCCCACTGGAAGGGGTCCCTGTCCGTGGCAGGGGGGTTGGAACTGGATCATCTTTACAGTCCTTCCAACCCAACCATGATTCCATGACCTTTCCCAGTGGGAATTGTCCCATGGCAAGGGGTGGAACTGGATCAACTTTATGGTCCTTTCCAACCCAAACCATTCCACTATTCCATGACCTTTCCCAGTGGGAATTGTCCCATAGCAGGGGGTTGGAACAGGATCGTCTTTAAGATCCTTCCCAACCCAAACCATTCCACAATTCCATGAGCTTTCCTTAATGGAAGGTGTTCCACGGCAGGGGTTGGAACTGGACCATGTTTAACATTCTTCCCAACCCAAACCACTCCAGGATTCCATGACCTTTCCTAGAGGGAAGTGTCCTTGTCCATGGAAGGGGTTGGAACTGGATCATGTTTAAAATCCTTCCCAACCCAAACCAAACCATTCCACGATTCCATGACCTTTCCTACTGGAAGGTGTCCCATGGCAGGGGTTGGAATGGGATCATGTTTAACATCCTTCCCAACCCAAACCATTCCATAATTCCATGATCTCTTCAAATGGAAGGTGTCCCAGAGCAGGGGGTTGGAACAGGATCATGTTTAAGATCCTTCCCAACCCAAGCCATTCCACGATTCCATGACCTTTCCCAGTGGGAATTGTCCCACGGCAGGGGTTGGAGCTGGACCATGTTTAACATCCTTCCCAATCCAAACCATTCCAGGATTCCATGATCTTTCCTAGAGGAAAGTGTCCTTGTCCATGGGAAGGGTTGAAATTGGATCATGTTTAAGATCCTTCCCAACCCAAACTGTTCCATAATTCCATGACCTTTCCAAGTAGGAACTGTCCCACAGCAGGGGTTGGAACAGGATCACGTTTAAAATCCTTCCCAACCCAAAAACCATTCCACAATTCCATGACCTTTCCTAATGGAAGGTGTCCCAACTGGCAGAGGTTGGAACAGGATCATGTTTGAGATCCTTCCCAACCCAAACCATTCCACTATTCCATGACCTTTGCCAGTGGGAATTGTCCCACAGCAGGGGTTGGAACAGGATCATGTTTAAGATCCTTCCCAACCCAAACCAAACCATTCCATGATTCCATGACCTTTGCCAGTGGAAATTGTCCCATGGCAAGGGGTGGAACTGGATCACATTGAAGATCCTTCCCAACCCAAAAAACTCCATAACTCCATGACCTTTCCTAATGGAAGGTGTCCCCACTGCAGGGATTGGAACAGGATCATGTTGAAGATCCTTCCCAACCCAAACCATTCCACGATTCCCTGACCTTTCCAAGTAGGAATTGTCCCACAGCCAGTGGAAATTGTCCTATGAGTAGCAGTGGAACTGGACTACTGAAGACCCTTCCCAGACCCAAAAAACTCCATAACTCCACGACCTTTCCTAATGGAAGGTGTCCCCACTGCAGTGGGTTGGAGCAGGATCATGTTGAAGAATCCTTCTCCCACCCAAACCATCTCCACCCATTCCATGACCTTTGCCAGTGGGAATTGTCCCACAGCAGGGGTTGGAACAGGATCACATTGAAGACCCTTCCCAAAGCAAACCATTCCATGATTCCATGACCTTTCCCCCTCCGGCAGGAGCCCCCCCGGGGGACACCCCACCCCCCGTCAGCGTGGCGGGGAGCCAGGAAAAGCCGTGCCCTCACCTTGTCGATGAAGCAGGCGAACTGGTTGTTGAGGTTCTTGATCTGCTCCTTCTCGTGGGTCCTCACTTGGCACTCCTCGGGGTCCACGCCCACGCACAGCGGCTTCAGCAGCTCGGGGTGGATGCTGACGCCGCGGATCCCCTCGGACCTGCCCACGCCGAACCCCCCGGCGGCCGCGCCGTCGCCCAGCCCGCCGCGGAAGCCGCCCAGGCCGCCGAAGGCGCCGCCGCCGCCGCCGCCGCAGACGCCGCCGCCGAAGCCCACCACGCCGAAGCGGCCCCCGCCGAAGGCCACCCCGCAGCGCCCCACGGCCGGCCCGGCCAGGAGCTGCCCGCGGCAGCTGCCCCCGAACGAGATGCGCTGCCCGCGGCCCAGGTTGCAGACGCTGCGGCTGCTGAAGCCGCCCAGGCCGCAGCGCCGGCCCGAGGGCTGGCACGCCGAGGCCGAGCTGGCGTTGGCGCGGCCCAGCCCGCACACGGCGGAGGCCGAGGAGAAGCCTCGGCGGCCCAGGATGGAGCTGGAGGTGTAGCACTGCCGGCTCATGGCGGCGCCGAGAACCTTCGGGGCGAGCGCGGAGACGTTCGGAGGAGCGAGGCGGGCAGAGCGAGGATCTCCCGTTGTGGCTCCTCTGGGGCACGGCCCTCCTTCCCCTTTTTATACCTTTCAGGAGGTGCCTGAGATGCAAAAAAAAAAAGAAATTAATTTACCCCCTCCGCTGGGTTTGGCCTGCCTGGCAGCCGGGAGCGGCTTCCAACATTCCCAACCCGCAGCGAAAACGCTCCCGTAGCTCATATGCGAAATAATGTGGAAATTAAAATAAACTGCTTTGCTTGCAAGCTTCGGTCTCAGGACTTGTATTTTACTTAATTAATCTGCTTCCTTATTGTGTAATTACAGCCCAGCGGAATAATTCAAGGGGTTTTTATTCATGGCTTGTTTACGGCCGGGTTTCACCACAGCATTTTAATTACAAACGAGCCGGGGGGAGGGGGATGTGGCGGTGCCGCCTCTCCCAGGGTCCCTGGGCAGCCTGGGGCGGGCTCTGGAGGGGTGACCAGGGCAGGGGGAAGGCGGATCCACCCCCTGGAGCTGTTGGGATCCCTTTTTTCCTCCGTGGATCCCACAGGGAATGCCGGTTCGTGGTGCTGGGAATGGGGTCGGCGGTTTCTGTGTCTGTCAATGGAGGTTGAACCGAGGACCCAGTTTGGTCATGGGGAGGCTGCTCTGGGAAACTGGGAGTGGGAGAGTGGTGGGACGGTGGAGAATTGTGGAGTTGGGTTGGAAGGGACCTTGGGGATGGTCCAAGTTCCGGACCGTGGGCAGGGGCAGCTTCCTCTAGGAAAGATCATGGAATTATGGAATGGTTTGGGGTTGGAAGAACCCTGAAGATGATCCCATCCAAAACCCTGATGTGGGCAGGGACCCCTTTCACTAGGAAAGGTCATGGAATTATGGAATGGTTTGGGTTGGAAGAACCTTAAAGATGATCCAGTTCCAAATCCCTGCTCCCTGGACAGGGACCCCTTCCAGTAGGAAAGGTCATGGAATTATGGAATGGTTTGGGGTTGGAAGAACCCTAAAGATGATCCAGTTCCAAATCCCTGCCATGGGCAGGGGCACCTTCCTTTAGGAAAGGTCGTGGAATTATGGAATGGTTTGGGGTTGGAAGAACCTTGAAGATGATCCCATCCAACCCCCTGATGTGGGCAGGGACCCATTTCACTAGGAAAGATCATTGGATCCTGGAACGGTTTGGGTTGGAAGAACCTTAAAGATGATCCAGTTCCAAATCCCTGCCATGGGCAGGGGCACCTTCCTCTAGGAAAGGTCATGGAACCATGGAATGGTTTGGGTTGGAAGATCCTGCACACCGTGAAGGTGCCAGATTTGGTGTCTGGGTGTGATGTGAATTTTGGAATTTGCTTGGGAAACAAATAAAAGCCCCTTTTTACTGCTTGTTTTGCTGCTTTTTTCCCCCTTTTTTTTTCCTTAACAAAGGGGTCCAATCACACAATCACGAGGGATTGCAGAGCTTGCCCTCCCTGAGAAATCTTTGATTGGGGCAAAAATCACCTGGTTCTGGAAGGATCCTTGAATTAAAAGTGATGCCAAAGAAAGGGGATGTTTAGAACATTTGTGGGGTCTCTCCTGGGAGGGTCTTACCTTTTTTTTTTTGTTTTTGGTGGACAGGTCTCATAATGGGCTGAAATGAAGGATCTAAAACTCTGTGTGATCACAACCAAGCGGCAGCTCCTCTGCCCTGAGAGTGTCGGGGTGAATTGTCACAAAATCAGGGAATTTTGGGGTCGGAAGGGACCTCAGAGCTCATCCCACCCCACGGGACACCTTCCCTGGATGGGGTTCCTCCCCTTTGCAGGGCGGTTGGAGAGGCCAGAGGAGCTTTTGGGAGTCCTGTCACTCTTTCCCCGAGGCAATCCCGGCCCTGGGACCTCTTTCCTGCGAGTGAAAGGGGAGATATTTTGGGAATGAGCCGCGTTTTGTGCCGGGAGGACACGGAGAGGGAAGGGTGGGGTGTGGTCTGAGGTGTGGCAGAGCTTGGGGACATTGGGGACAGGGCGTTCACAGCGGGGATGATGAAGCTTCACTCGGCCCCGGGTAGGGCCAGGAGTGACTTCCTTGCATATTTTTTTTTTTTTAGGTTGGCACCACCTGAAAATGGAGAATCCCGGCTCTAATCCTGCTTTCCCTGTGCCTGAGCCCTGCTCTGGACAGGGGGACGGGGACCAGGAGCAGCCACAACCCCCAACTCCCCTGCCCAGCAACACCAGGAGGACACTCCAGCTCCTTTCCAGGGCAGGAAAACCCACGGCCCTTCATCCCTTGGGGGTGGGGAGGGGAGGACTGGCCGGTTTTTCCAGAATTCTGGATTTGGTTGGGATCAGCTCCCTGTCACCCTCCACCCCCCTCCTCCCCCCCACATTTGGGAGCTGCAGACCCGCCAAGCCCTCAATTTTGGTTGGAAAACAGGGGGAAAAAGCCGCTCAGGGCACAACCCCCCCACCCCCTCCTCCTCCCCGGGACGGTCCCTCCTCCCCGCGAGGAGCTCTTGGGTTTTTTGGGGTTTTTTTGCTGTGTTTTTTTTTTTCCTCCCCCACCCCAAACCTGCCCTTCAACCTCCTCCAGCCCCTCCTCTCGAATCCCTAAGAAGTGGCTTTTCCGGGTGCCCAGCCTTGCACTTCAGAAGGGCCAGGGCAGCGCCTGTGGCTTTTTGTTGTTGTTTTTTTGGTTTTTTTTAGCTGCTGAGCTTTCACAAAGCCGCTTTTTGGGACCTCGTGGAAGGGGGAACCCCGAGAGCTCCTTCCCCAGCAGCTCCCACGGGATCCCGGGCTTTGCAAGGCAGGATCCAGGACTGGTTTTGTTTCCACTGGCTGTGCTCGGCTCTCCACGTCGTTCCTGGCTGGCTGAGGGGCAGAAGGTGTTGAAGAAAAAAGGGGGGTCAAGCTCCTCCTTCTCCTTTTCGGGCCCCACCAGAGCTTTAAAGCCACAGCTTTACACCCAGACCTGCAAGGGGAAAATCCCCCGAGTTCCTGGGCCCCGAAATCGTGAGATTTACACCTCTGGGATTCACATCTGCCCAGGTGAATTAATCCTGCTTGAGGAACCTGCCTGAACCACCGGGACCTGCCGAGCCACCGATGGGGAGAGAGAGAGAGAGAGAGAGAGCCTGGAGGGGTTTTTTCAACCTCCTGGTTGGAACAACCACCCAAGGGGCCACCCCAGCCTGCCCTTTCCCAGTGGAAAAGCTGCTTTTTGGAGCCCCTCTCCCTGGAGAAGGGGGGGTTGGGGGTGCTGCTCCCCCTCCCTCCCCGCAGGCCGGGTGGTTGTTGTGGCTCGGCGTGAAAAGGGACAGCGAAGCCACCCCATTAAAAAAAGGGTTAATGAGGCCCCTGGGACATCTCCCTCTGCTTTTGTGGGCCCTGCTCTCCCGAGGTGTCTCTGAAGGCACCCTGATGCTGCTCCCACATCAAAGCAGGTGGTGTGGATTGGTGGGGACCAGGATAGAGAAGATGGTCCGGGCTCCTCCCGTGGCTCCTGGGCCGCTCCTCACCCTCAGCCCGGGGTCACCCCCAGCCACCTGTGCTGCTCAGGGGTGAAAGGATGGACAGGATCATTCCTTAGGGGCTGTTCTGTGGTCACTGCCCCCTCTGCATCACCTGAATTTGAGCTGATTCCAGGTGAGACCTTCCCAAAAACCTTTCCCTCCCTTCTGCTGGGGAGGTTTTGGGGGACACCCCACATGGTGTCGATGGGCAGGGGTGGTTGCAGGGGGGTCAGGCACTTTGCTGAGCAGGAGGAATGAAGGGAAATGAGCCACCAGAGGTGCTCTGGTAGCCAGGAGGGCCACCCCATGTCCTGGGGGGCAGCAGGGAAAGCATCACTGGCCGGGCCGGGCAGGGGATTTTTGTCCCGCCCTGCTCCGAGCTGGGGTGGCCTCACCTCGAGTCCTGGGGGAGGGGCAGTTTGGGCACCACGAGGTGAAAAAAAAAGTCTAAAGCTGTTGGAAAGTGCCCACAGGAGGGACAGGGGGATGGGGGAGGACCTGGAGGAGCAGCTGAGGGCGCTGGGGTTGTTCAGCTGAGAGAACATTCCTTGGGGTCTGCAGCTCCTCCCGAGGGGCAGCTCCGATTTCTGCTCCCTGGGAGCAGGGACAGGGCCCAGGGAAGGGCTGGAGCTGTGCCAGGGGAGGGTTTTGGGATGGATTTTGGGGAAAGGTTCTTCCCCCAGAGGGTGGTGGTTGGGCACTGAAAAGGCTCCCCGGGGTTTGGTCACGACCCCAAAGCTGCCAGAGCTCCAGGAGGGTTTGGACAACTCCCACAGGAGTTGGGATTTTGGGGGACCAGGGGGATTTTTTTGGTTGTCTGTGCAGGGCCAGGAGTTGGACTCGATGATCCTGTGGATCCTTTCCAGCTCAGGACACTCCACAATCCCACAATTCCATCAACTCTCCCTCCCCGGGGTGGGATCTCCCACGAGGAACCCTCAGAGCCGCCTTTCCCAAAGGGAAAGGTCTCACCACCAACCACCCCAAAGTGTCCCCCCCGACCCTTTGGGATGTTCCCCCCCTTTGCACAGGAATTTGGGAGGCCCTCGAGCATCAACCCCACCGGATTTTTGAGCCTCGGGGCTCTGAGCAGGGTGGGGGGACCGGGGTCGGGATGAAAGCACGAGGAGTGAGCACGAGCCTTCCACTGGAAGTGGGGTTTTTGGGGGGAAAAGTGGGGGAAAAAAACCGTAAAAACAAAAAATAAAACCAAACAAAAAACCCGAAGCAAACAAAAACCAAAAACCAAACCAAACCAACAAACAAACAAAACAAAAACCAAAAGAAAAAACCCAAGCCAAATAAAAAACTGAACAAAAAACAAACAAATAAACAAAAAACACACACACACACACAAAAAACCCCACCCACCCACACACACACAAAAAACCAAACCAACAAACAAGACCAAAAAAAAGAAAAAAAAAGAAAAAAGAAAAAAAAAAAGAAAAAAAGAAGAAAAAAAAAAGCCAACCCAGGGGATTCCGAGGTGGGAAAAGAGTTTTGAACCAAAAAACCTGTTCCTTCACGCCCGGGAGCCCAGCGGGGACGGCAGGGATGCCCTCCGGGCAGCCCAGGGGAACGGGAGAGGGAGAGAGGAGTTGTGGGAGGAGGGAAATTCAGCCCCGGGATCTCAACGCGTTCCCACCGACGGGTCTGTAACTCTGTGTGTGTGTTTTTTACACCCCATCCAGGGCGAAAACCACCACGGGAGCCGCTCAGAGCGTCCCTAACGCGACAGAATTAATTCTGCAAACTCGGAGAGAGGTTTTGAGGCGGTGAACAAAGGTTTGGCGGCGGGGCAGAGAAAATAAAGAGGTTTTATCAGCAGCGCGATCTCCGCCGGTGAGGTTGAGGTTTAAAAAAGCCTCGCTGGTGAATTTTCAAAAGCCTCTCGCTCTGGGGAGAGGGACGAGGGAGAGGTGCGTTAAAAAAATAAAAATAATAATTAAAAAAAATAAAACCCAACGCGGCAGGTGAGACGGATAAATAAATAACACACACCCCACCCCCTCTGGCGTGGGAGTCCTCCCACCTAAAAATCCAGCTTCCTAAAACGCCCCGTGGCCGGGACCGAGGGCAGGGACGTGAATGGTCCACGGGAAAGAGCTTGGGATCATCAAAGGGAAAAAAAAATATATATATATATAAAAAAGTTGTTTTGCAAAGCGCCCGGAGCAGGAGAACCTGGAGACGGGGGAGTCACGCTCTGCAGGGCCGGGAGGGGAGGGGAGCAGAGCTCGTTTTTTTGCCCCACAGCGCGATAAAAAAACCCCACGGGACCTGTGGGTGGTGGGTGGAGGGGGCAGCGCCCACTCCTCGACCCCAGGGAGGTGACCCCAGGCCGGGCTCCCGCGGGATGCGCCTCGAACGAGCGGCTGGAGCGGCTTTTTGTGACTCACCCCGGCCACCACCACGCAGGAAAAGCCTCCCGGTGTGTCACGGCGCGGGGGGCAGCTTGGCGTGGGCCCCACCTTTCACCCCGTGCTGGTGGTTTAGGTGATAAAGGCGGGGTTTTGCCCCAGGGGGAGTCGGTAATTTGTGACATCCCAGCCCTCAGAGCCCCTGGATCGGCTGTTCCAGCATTCCCAGAGCCCTGGAGAGCGGCCAGGACTCCACACTCCTCATTCCCAGGGAGCCTGGGGGGGATGGGGGGTTTGGAACCTCCAATCCCAGCAGATCAAAATCCCCTGGATCGGCTGTTCCAGCATTCCCAGAGCCCTGGAGAGCGGCCAGGACTCCACACTCCTCATTCCCAGGGAGCCTGGAGGGGATGGGGGGTTTGGAACCTCCAATCCTGGAGATCAGAATCCCCTGGATGGCCACAAAACCCACGCGAGGGAGATAAAGGGATCGTGACACCTCCGGGTTGGTGATCCCTCCTCCAGCCAGGAGGGGCAGGGAGTCAGGGATTCATGGAATGGGATGGAAGGGATGACGTTAAAGGTCATCTCATTCCAACCCCTGCCACTTCCCGCCATCCCAGGGGGATCCAGCCCTGCCTTGGACACTCCCAGGGATCCAGAGGCAGCCACAGCTCCTCTGGGGAATCCATTCCCCGCCCTCTCTGGGAATTCCTTCCCAATATCCCACCTAACCCTCCCCTTTTCCGGTGGGAAGCCGTTCCCTATGCACTGCCCCTCCATCCTCAGTGTCCCAAATCCCTCTCCAGCTCTCCTGGAGCTGCTGGAGCGAGTCCAGAGGAGGCGCCAAGATCAGAGGGATGAGGAAATGCTGACGGAGTGGGGATTGTGACCTAATTGTGGCCCTTCAGCGCCCGCAGGAGCTGCGAGAAACACGGAGAGAGTTTACAAGTGCCAGGACTGGGGAGGGGAATTGGCTTTGAACTAAAAAAGGAGGTTTAGATTAAACATCAGGAAAAGAAATTCCTCCCTGTGAGGGCGGGCAGGGCCCGGCATGGATTTCCCAGAGGAGCTGTGGCTGCCCCTGGATCCCCTGGAAGCGTCCACGGATCCACCTGGGACGGTGGGAGGGAGGTGGCAGGGAGTGGAACCGGCTCGTCTTTGAGGTGCCTCCCAACCCCCAAACCATGCCGTGTTTCTGTGTTTTCTGCCACCGGGACTCCCTGGCCGGGAGCAAAAACACGGCACGAGGTGAGCCTGCAGCTTCCAGGGGGAGCTGCCCCGAGTGGGACCTAAAAAAAAACCCCAAATCCCTTCACCAGCTCCGCCCCTGGGTGACCCCGAGGGGACCAGAACCACCCCCCACCCCACCCGTGTTCTCCCCGTGGGGCTGCCCTGGCTGAGGAGGCTCCCCCGGGGGAATTCCTGGCAGCCACATCCCGCCCTCTCCTTTTGTGTTATTCCCCTTTTGTTCCTGCTATTGATTTGGGCGGTTGGGGTTTTGTTTTTTCTCTCCCCGAACATCCCACGGGGCGGGGTTGGGAATTTCCACCTGCCGGGTTCTCCCCCCGCACCCCACCCGTGATGCCGGGCGGGGTCAGGCGCTGCCTCTCCCGTTCCCCACGCGGGAACCTCCGTGATCCAAAGCCGGCCTGGGGCTCGAGGCACTCCCATAATTTGCACCCTCGGCCTCCCGAGCTCCTCCTCGGCTTCACCTGCCGAGCGTTCCGCCTGTGTTTATTTTATTTTATTTTATTTTATTTTATTTTTATTTTATTTTCTTTAATTTTATTTAATTTAATTTTATTTATTTTATTTTATTTTATTTTATTTTATCTTTATTTTATCTTTATTTTTATTTTATTTTATCTATTCTTTAATCTTACTTTAACTTTATCTTACTTTATTTTATTCTTATTATCTTATTTTATCTTATCTTTATCTTATCTTTATCTTTATCTTCATCTTTATCTCATTCCATCTCATTTCATTTCATTTCACTCCATCTTTATCTTTATTTTTATCTTTATTCATCTTATTGTATCTTTATCTTTATCTTTATCTTTAATTTATTGTATTCTTATCTTTTAATTTTATTTTAACTTTAATCAATTTAACTTAACTCAAACTTAATCTTTACATTTTATCTTTATCTTTATCTTTAACTTCTTGTACTTTTATTTCATCTTTAATTCTAACCTTATTGTATTTTATTTTATTTTTAATTTTATTTTAATTTAATTATTTTATTTTATTTTAATTTAACTTATTGTATTTTATTTTAATTTTTTAGTATTATTTTTATTTAATTATTTTATTTTATTTTATTTTATTTTATTTTATTTTATTTTATTTTATTTTATTTTATTTTATTTTATTTCATTTCATTTTTTTTCCTCCTCCCGGGCGTTTCTGCAACGCCTGCCCGGCCTCCACACCCCATTTTCCCCCGCGCGATGGTGTCTGCAGACAGCGCAGACGGGGTGGCTTCACTTTCCCTTTAATTACCCAGCGTGACGGCTGCGGCTTCCCCTGGCCTGGTTTCACCAAGAAAGGGCTGACAAAACCCCCCGGGGCGCTCTGTCCCCAAAACGTCACTCATTTCCCCCCCTCCCTCCTTTGAGCCGCTCCTTTCAAGTCTCTCCAAAGAGTTTTATGATAAAGGGAAGCGGCGAGGTGGCTGCTGGGCCTGGCTTAATTACCTCTTGCTCCACGGGAGGGTTTTTGGCACCTCCTGTCCCACCCAAACCCGTCCCGAGCAGGGCAAGCTCGGGGGCTTCTCTCTGAATCCTCCTCCTCCTCCTCTGACCCCAAAACCCAACGAGAACCTTGAAATCTGGAAGGGTTTTTTTAATCCTTTCCTTCGAAACTTCCTTTTTTAGCCGCGTGATGATCGTTTTATTTCCAGTTCTGTTGGACGAAGTCACCAGGGCAGAGCTGGGGAAGCTCCTTTTTAACTCCTCACTCCAGAGATCCTTTTTAATTTCTCATCCCAGAGATCCTTTTTAACTCCTCGTCCCAAAGGTCCTTTTTAACTCCTCATCCCAAAGATCCCTTTTAAATCCTCATCCCAAAGGTCCTTTTTAACTCCTCATCCCAAAGGTCCTTTTTAACTCCTCATCCAGAGATCCTTTTTAATTCCTCATCCCAGAGATCCTTTTTGATTTCTCATCCCAAAGATCCCTTTTAATTTCTCATCCCAGAGATCCTTTTTAATTTCTCATCCCAAAGATCCCTTTTAATTTCTCATCCCAGAGATCCTTTTTAATTCCTCATCCCAAAGATCCTTTTTAACTCCTCATCCCAAAGGTCCTTTTTAACTCCTCACCCCAGAGGTCTTGCCCAATTCCTCATCCCGGGTCAACCTCTGGGCTCCTCCAGAGCTGGAATTTGTTCTCGAGCGATGATTTTCAGCCGCTGATTCCTCCTCCACTGACAGTCCAAAACCCTGATCCCTGCTCGGTGCTGGGATTCCCGATATTCCACCCCCAAAAAACTACCCTTTGCTCAGCTGCTGCCTAAAGGTTACCAAAAAAAAACCCCAAAACCCCCAACCAAACAAAAAAACCCTCCCCAAACAGCCGCGTTTCGGAGCGATCGCCCCTCATTTGCATCACTTTTGGGGCTAATTGTCTAATGGGTCCCGCAGCCACCGCCCGGCCCGCAGTGATTCAGCACCCAGGGAGACACCAAAGCCTCCTTTCATCCCCGGGGATGGGTAATATTGGATAATAAATTCCACCCACCGGGCTGGAGCGCGGCCAGCGAGCTCTGGAGGGCGAAGATCTGAACCCCGCCTGAACCCCAGAGAAGTTTTTGGGGCGTGGAGGGATGGATTTTCGCTCCCTCGTGAGCGCAAACCCCGCTGGGCAAACACAAACCGGGCCGTGGGGAAAAAAAAACCCAAAAAAATAATAAAAAAAAAGGAAACACGACCTGCATTTCCCCGCGGACAGAGAGGGGAGGGGTCGGTGCCTCCTCAAACCCCCCCCGATCGGCAGTTCCAGCAGCCCCGCCCGGCCCAGCCCGCCCTGCCCGCGGGGCTGTCGCGGCACGGAGGGACCGGCGGAGGCTCCGGGGACCCCCCCGGGGGTTTTTTGGGGTCGGGCCGGGCCGAGGTTCCCTCCCCGCGCTCCTCCGGACGCTCCTGGAGGGAGCTGGGTGAGGTTGGAGCTGTCCCCGAGGCACCCCAGCGGCACAGAGGGTGGAAAAGGGGGAGAGGAGAGATCGGAGAATCGCGGGATCAGGGGGTGTGCTGGGACCCGCGAGGATCAGGGGATGTTCTGGGACCACGAGTCCGAGCAGTGGATCAGGGTGTCCGGGACCCGCGAGGATCAGGGGATGTTCTGGGACCCACGAGGATCCCAAATCACAGGATATTCTGGGACCCACAGGGATCACAGGATCACTGGATGTTCTGGGATCCACAAGGATCACGGGATCACAGACTGGGACCCCCAAGGATCCCAAATCACAGGATATTCTGGGACCCACAAGGATCACAGACTGGGACCCACAAGGATCCCAAATCACTGGATGTTCTGGGACCCACAAGGATCACAGACTGGGACCCTCAAGGATCCCAAATCACAGAATGTTCTGGGACTCACAAGGACCAAAGACTGGGACCCACAAGATCACAGACTGGGATCCACAAGGATCCCAAATCACAGGATGTTCCAGGACCCCCAAGGATCACAGGATACTCTGGGACCCACGAGGATCCCAAATCACAGGATATTCTGGGACCCACAGGGATCACAGGATCACTGGATGTTCTGGGATCCACAAGGATCCCAAATCACAGGATGTTCCAGGACCCCCAAGGATCACAGGATACTCTGGGACCCACGAGGATCCCGAATCACAGGATATTCTGGGACCCACAGGGATCACAGGATCACTGGATGTTCTGGGATCCACAAGGATCACGGGATCACAGACTGGGACCCACAAGGATCCCAAATCACAGGATGTTCTGGGACCCACAAGGATCACAGACTGGGACCCCCAAGGATCCCAAATCACAGAATGTTCTGGGACCCACAAGGATCACAGACTGGGACCCACAAGGATCCCAAATCACAGGATGTTCCGGGACCCCCAAGGATCACAGGATATTCTGGGACCCACGAGGATCCCAAATCACAGGATATTCTGGGACCCACAAGGATCCCAAGTCACAGGATGTTCTGGGATCCACAGGGATCATAGAATCATATAAATATATAGATATTTATGTCAGATCTTCTGAGTTGCAAGGGACCCACAAAGACCATCGAGCCCAACTCTCACAAAGATGAATCTGCTGGTCTGTGCTTTGGGAAGATGCAGAAATTCCATGTCCTTCATGGATGTAAATCCTTCATCCTTCTATGTCTTTCATGGTTGTAAATCAATCATCCTTCTATGTCCTTCATGGATCTGGATCCTTCACCTTCTGCCTCCTTCATGGATGTGGATCCTTCATCCTCCTACGTCCTTCATGGCTGTAGAAGAGACCCCATGAACCCCCTAAAATCAGGTCAGAATTTACCCAGATGTTTGGTTTGGCCTCCAGAGGTGAAGGCCCAGCCTTCCCCTTGTGGAGCACCCAAAGAAAATTGGGCTTAAAAGCGAAAAAAAAACCACCTTAAAAGCGAAGTCAGGGGACAGACCCAGCGCTGTCCCACACTGCTGTGCCCAGGGAGGTGGGGAATCCTCCCACCAGCCCAGGATCTCTTAAATCCCGCCCTGATCCAGCCCTTTTTCCAGCTCAGATCCCCGAGTAAAACCTCCCCCTCCCTCCCGGTAATCCCTGGACCGCATCTCAGGCCGCCACTTGCGCTGGGACCTCCCCCGGAGCACGAGGGACTAATTAGGGACTAATTTATCCCCTGTCCTAACCCACGGGTCTTCTTTGTTCCCAATCCCCGTCCCGGGGCCGCAGGGCTCGGGAAATCCCAACAGATCCGCCGCCCCCCCTCAGTCTCAGGAGCTTGTGGAGGGGAGGCAGCAGGAAGCCCCCAAAAATTTCAGGAGTTCCCTGAAGGACGGGGAGGCAGCGGGGCCAGGGTTGGGAGCAGCAAAACCCCCCCAAAATTTCAGGAGTTCCCTGAAGGACGGGGAGGCAGCGGGGCCAGGGCTGGGAGCAGCAAAACCCCCCAAAATTTCAGGAGTTCCCTGAAGGACGGGGAGGCAGCGGGGCAGGAGGGGGCTGGGAGGAGCAAAACCCCCCAAAATTTTGGGAGTTCCCTGAAGGACAGGGAGGCAGCGGGGCAGGGCTGGGAGCAGCAAACCCCCCAAAAATTTCGGGAGTTCCCTGAAGGACGAGGAGGCAGCGGAGCAGGAGGGAGCTGGACCGTCCTTTTGAGCTCAAAAAGGGGCGGTCAAACTGCTGGGACTTCCCAGGGGAGCGGGAAAAAGGGGCTGGGAGTTGGATATCAGAAGGAAAAACGAGCTCAGAACCCCCCCGCGCTGTCCCCGATGATCGATCCCCCAATTAACGGCGAAAGGTGAAACAAATCGGCATCCACCTCGCCGAAATCCCTGAGGCTGGAAAAGCCCTCCAGGGTCTGGGATTGATCTTGGCTCCCAACCCAGAGCCCCCAGTGCCACGTCCAGCGGTTCCTGGGACACCTCCAGGAGTGGGGACCGGCCAGGAGTTTCCCCCAGGGAATCCCGAATCATTTAAATTGTTTTTTTTATTATTATTATTATTTACACCTCGAATAAGAGGCTGGAATTGCACGAGCTGATCTGGTTTCAGGTGGGATACCCCAAACCAAATGGTGTCCTGTTTTTTGGCTAGGATAAAGTTCTTTTTTTTTTCCTTTTTTTCCTTTTTTTTTTTTTTTTTTTTAATTAATCAACCCAGACCAAAGCGTTTCTTAGAATTAAAATGCTGGAACGGTATTTTTTAATTATTAAATTATTATAATTTTTTTCTTTTTCTTTTTTTTTTTACTGAAAGAACTGCGTTCAGACGTCCCTCAAACACCCGAATATTTCCTCTGGTTATTTTGGCCCGGCAGAAAAACCAGTTCCCCAACTTTCAAACGTCTGCTGGAGCTCGTTGCTCTTAGAAAGAAGAGAAGGGGGAAGGGGGTGAAAAAAATCGTCAAAACACTCCTTAATATTTAGAAATAATAATAATAATAATAATAAAGGCAAAACAATCCTCAAGATTCAAATACAAAATGAATAAAGGGGAATAAAACCAGCGAGGTTGTTGGGGGTTTTTTTGGTGCTTGTTTTACAGGCTTTAAGGGGGATGAACCACCCTTTTTATTTTTAGGAAAATCCGACGAAAAGGGGGCCTGGGAACAAAGCCCAGCCCATCCCAGGCTGTGAAGGGGCGGCTGAGCCTCCTCAGGCTCACAAGGAAGAGCCAAATCCGGAGCCAAATCCGGAGCCTCGGGCGTTCCTGGACACCCCACCCGTGGCCCACCCATCCTGGGCTCTCCTCCTTCCCAAATTCCACCCTCGGGGCGCTGGGCAGCTCCCAAAAATCCCCCCCAGTTCGTGTTTGGAAGGGCAAAAAAACCCCACCCTTGGTTTTGTTTCTGCACCCACTTCGGCCCGAGGAGCCGAACCCCACGGGACGAGGCCAGGGACGTTTGGAGGGGACATTTTTTCCACTCTCAGCATGGAAATGACCCCGCCCCGCCCTGCCCTGCCCCAAAAGTGCCGATCCCCCCCTCCCCGCCCCTTTAATCGTCCTTTAATCGTCCCCATTTCTTTGTTTTGTTGTTGTTGTTGGTTTTTTTCCGGGCTGCAATTACTGAGAGCCGGGGAGGGGGGAGGTTAAAAGTGGGGTGGTGTGACCTGTAATTCCTCCCGCGCTGGAGACAGGGCGAGATTTCCCGGGATAACGACTGTCTGGGGATCCAGCAGGTGAGAGGGAAGGAGGATTCCTTGCTGGAAATGCGGGGTTTGGGCTCATCCCAGGAGGGATCCCCGTGGTGCCTGAGGGGCCCCGGCCTAAATTAGGGAACCCCCGTGCTTGGCCAGAGGAATCACCTCGTGGAAATGTTGGGGGTTTTTTTCCATGGAATAAACCCCCAGCAAGGCGATCCCGTGGTGAGATCTGGGACAAAGTCCACCCCACCCCATTAAAACCTGGAGATCTCGGTGCCAAAATCGATCCCACCCCATTAAAACAGAGAGATCTCGGTGCCAGAGTCGATCCCACCTCGTTAAAGCCGGGAGATCTTGATGGCAAAGTTGATCCCATCCCATTAAAACCGGGAGACCTCGGTGCCCTAAGTTGATCCCACCCTATTAGGGCCAAGAGATCTCGGTTCCTTTTAAGTCCCATGGGGCAAACGGCACTTTGTCAGCCCTAAGTTGATCCCATCCCATTAAAACCAGGAGATCCCAGTGCCAAAGTCGATCCCATCCCATTGTGGTCAAGAGATCTCGGTGCCAGAATTGATCCCACCCTATTAAAACAGAGAGATCTCAGTGGCAAAGTCAATCCCACCCCATTAAAGACAAGAGATCTCGGTGCCAAAGTCGATCCCACCCCATTAAAACAGAGAGATCTCGCTGCCTTTGAAGTCCCACTGGGAAAGGACACTTTTGTCACCTTTAATTTCACCAAAGCAGAGCTTTTTAAACCCGGAACGGGGATGGCTCCGGCCGGACACGGCCCCATCCACCACCCCTCCCTCCCTCCCTCCCTTTCCCTGAAGGGGTGTGGTGGTTTTGTTGGTGGTTTCTTTTGTTGGTTTTGGGTTTTTTTTTCCACCTCTTTTCGTCGCTTCTTTAAAGAGTGAAAAGCCCAAACGCGTCCTGTCAAAGCGGTTTTATTGAGCGGGAAGTGGGAGCAGCCGGTGACAAACAAAACGGTGACAAAACCGCGACAAAACCGCGACAAAACCGCGACAAAACGGTGACAAAACGGCGACAAAACGGTGACAAAACGGTGACAAAACAGCTCCGTCCGCGCCGGTGCGAGGGGTTGACAACGCGATCCACGCACCGGGAACTTCCCTCGGCATTTCGGGGGAAAAAGAGGGGAAAAAATAAAAAGGGAAGGGGCGGGGAGGAAGGAGGGGGAGGGTGGGGGGTGATCTCTGCCAAAAAAATCAGCACGCCCTGAACCAGCCACCCCTAAACATGCAGAAGCGACGGGGGCCACTACGCGTTCGTCTGGAATTCCAGGCGACGGAGCAAAAGCTGCGGAGGAACCGGGAAGGTGCTTTGGAACCGCCTCCCTTTCGGATTTCAGCTTAACATTTTGGCAGCTCGGGGTTTTTTTGTGTGTTTTTGTGGTTTTTTTGTGGTTTCTATTTTTTTGTTTTGGGGTTTTTTTGGGTTTTTTTGTTGGTGGATTTTTTGTGTGATTTTTTTAATTTATTTTTGGGGGGTTTTTTTGCGGTTTTTTTTGGATCGGAAAAAAAATAAAATAAAAATGGGAAGGATAAAAATAAAAGGGAGCCTGCGCTTTGCGGTGTCTGCTGGGAAAGTGAAACGCTTAAATCCTCGCTCGCTTTTTCTGAAATGCTTTGGGGAGGAGCTGGAAGGAGGAAAAAAAAAACAACCAAAAAAACACAAAAGGGGGTGTGTTGGAAGGAGGAAGGTTGTTAATTAATCCGGGGAAGCAGCGCCGCGAGCAAACCCGTTAAAGCCGTGATGACCTACAGCGTGAACTCGGGGATAAATACTGAGGTGGGAGAAGCTTCTAGAGGTTGTGTGGAGGGGGAGGGGTGGGCTCTGAAAACGGGGGGTGCGAGGGGGTGTGGTGGGAAAATCTGGTGCTGATAAATGCGGGAATGGGTTCGGGAAGGGGGTTTTTGGGATTATCCCGCGTCATCCCGGGGTGGGAACGGCGGCTCCAGCCCCCACACGGGGCGGGGGGGGGGGTGGTGGTGGGGGATGTCCTGGACACCCCCCCGGCCCTACGGGACCACGCAGGGGTCTCTGACCACGCCGAAGTTGCCCCCCACCACGCCGGGGTTGCACCCCACGACCTCGGGGCTGCTGGACACGACCACGGGCGGCCCGGCCAGCTGCCTGATGACGCAGCCCTGGTTGCCGAAGCTGAGCACCCCCCCGGCCTGCACGGCCGCCCCCACCCTGGCGCTGAGACCCCCGGGGCGGGCGGGGTAACCCCCGCTGCGGGAGCTGAACCCCCCGGCCTTGCAGGGGACCCCCCCGGGCTGGCAGAAAACCTCTGGGGCCACCACGCACGGCTTGGCCCCGGCGCTCATCACACGCTTGGGGTGGATGCCGGCGCTGCGGGAGCTGAATCCTCCTCCTCCTCCTCCTCCTCCTCCGCCTCCTCCTCCTCCTCCTCCTCCTGCTGCGGGCGAGCTGTGCCTGCCCGAGCGCCGGCCCAGGGAGCCGTAACCACACGGCCCGCAGTCGTCCGGGATGGCGAAACCGCTGCTCACCACGGCTGCAAAACAGCCCCGAGGGGAAGGGGGGGGTTATTTGGGGAGGGGGAACCCGCAGAAACACAAAATCAACCCCCACTCCCCGGTCCTGCTCTGGGAGAGACTTCCCTTCAACCCCGGGTAGGTTGTGCCTTGAGCGACCCCGGAGCGCGGTCCCTTTGTCTGACTGAGCCCTCCCCCAACCCCGTTCCTTCCAGCTCCTCCCCAGCGTGTCCCCGACACGTGTCCCGTCCCCACGGACCCTCCCTGTCCCCCTCCCACCCCCACGGACCCGCCCCTGTCCCCCCCAAGGACCCGCCCCATGTCCCCCCACCCCGTGTCTGCTCCAGGTGCTGCCACCTTCCCTCCCAGGTCCCAGTGCCTGTCCTGGGCATCTTCAGTGTGGCCTCAGAGGGGAGAAAAGGGGCGTGAATTTGACCTCCCCACTTTTCCCCTCCATCCAAAACCTGATTATTTGGTTTGTTTTTTGTGGTTTTTTTTTAAATTTTAAATTATTTGAGGTTTCTGGGGTTGAAACCCCCTCAAATTTCTGGGGTTAAACCTCGCTGGGGTGGCACGGGGAGGCAGAGGGAGGGGTCAGACAGACAGACAGACAGACAGACAGTGATGCTCCCTAAAAGTGCCTTTCCTAAAAACAAACCCCCTGACGACTGAAAAACCCCGGGGGTACTCACAGACGCTCACAGGGTTCCCCACGCAGATCCTGTTGAGGGAGAGAGAGACAATCCAGGTAAATCCCAACTCCCAGCCCTCGTGACATCACCTGGGAAGCTCCCAGAGCTGCAAAAACTCATGTTGGGGGGAGCCAGCACCCGAAATACGGCGACGGGGACGAAGCCGCGCCACCCACCTGCTCTCCTCGCCCTCCAGGAGGGTCTTGTAGGTGGCAATCTCGATGTCCAGGGCCAGCTTGACGTTGAGCAGCTCCTGGTAGTCCCTGAGCATGCAGGCCAGCTCGTCCTTGGCCTTCTGCAGGGCGCTCTGCAGCTCCACGTGCTTCTCCCGCGCGTCCTTCAGCGCGCAGTCCCCGCGCTGCTCCACGTCGCAGATGGAGGTCTGCAGGCAGGACACCTGCCAGGAAAAGGGGTGGGGGGGACACACACAGCAGTGAAGGGGTCTTATCTACCCCTACAAGGTTTGGATTCCTCGTTCCCGGGTGTCCCGGTTTGGGGTAAATCCAAATTGCCGCTCCCGCCCCGCTTTTTGGTTTTTGGGATTCCCAGAGGGTGATCCGTCGTGTCTGAGCTGTCCAACCTCCCTGGGATTGTCACCTTGGGCCTCTCCTACCTGTTTCTTGTCCTCCTAAAGGTCAGGGTGTCACCTTTCCCCATATCTGAGCTGTCCAGCATTGCTGGGATCATCACCTCTCCTTACCTGCCTCTTGACCTCCTAAAGGGCAGGGTGTCACTTTTCCCTCTTTCTGAGCTGTCCAGCCAAACTGGGATCATCACCTCTCCTACCTGCTTCTCCTAAAGGTCAGGGTGTCACCTTCCCTGTTTCTGAGCTGTCCAACCTCCCTAGAATCATCACCTTTCCTTACCTGCCTCTTGTCCTCCTAAAGGGCAGGGTGTCACCTTTCCCCAAATCTGAGCTGTCCAACCAAACTGGGATCATCACCCTGGGCCTCTCCTACCTGTTTCTTGACCTCCTAAAGGTCAGGGTGTCACCTTTCCCTGTTTCTGAGCTGTCTAGCATTGCTGGGATCATCACCTCTCCCACCTGTTTCACGGCTTCCTAAAGGGCAGTGTGTCACCTTTCCCCAAATCTGAGCTGTCCAACCAAACTGGGATCATCACCTCTCCTACCTGCTTCTCCTAAAGGTCAGTGTGTCACTCTTTCCCTGTTTCTGAGCTGTCCAACCTCCCTAGAATCATCTCTCCTACCTGTTCCTTGTCCTCCTAAAGGGCAGGGTGTCACCTGTCCCTGCTTCTGATCCTCCCAGGGATCCTCCCCTCTCCTCACCTGCTTCTTGACGCTCTCCAGCTCGCACTGCAGCTTCTGGATCATCCTGGTCAGCTCTGAGATCTCGCACTTGTTGCTCTGCAGGTCGTCACAGTACTTCCCTCTCTTGTCCTGGAGCTCCTGGAACTGGGAAAAACAAGGGAGGATGTCACTTTTTGGGGCAGGGATTAGGATCAGGGTCAGGAATTAGGGGTTAAGGGTGGGTCTACCAAGCCTACCCTGGTTTGGTAGAAAGCATCCACTTCCTCCTTGCTCTTCTGGGCGATCTCCTGGTACCAACACTCCACGTTCTTGATGATGCTCTCCATGTCCAGGTCCCGGTTGTTGTCCATCTTGACGATGACCGAGGTGTCGCAGAGCTGCCGATCCACCTGAGCTCGTTCCTGCAGGGCAAGGGGGGAGGGGGGGGTTGGGAAAGGCTTTGTCAGCTCCCAAAACCCGACCCGGCCAGGGAGGGAACGAGCCGTGAATTGTCCCCCTCTGGGCTGGGGGAGGAGATGGCTCAGCAGAAAATCCCGGGGATTGATGGATGAGTCGTTGCTTCTGACCCGCTTGGGGACCCGGAGCAATCCCGCCCACATCAAGGGCCGGGAATTTTGTGTCCTGTCATCTGCAGACGCTTCAGGGAGTGGGGTGCTAATGACAGGACAGAGTTCCTTCGGCTCTTCATCTGGAAATCCGGAGGAACCGGACGGGACCCATCTGGTTCCCCCCCTTCCCCCCGAGGGGCAGAGCGAGGAGGACGGAGCCGGTTCCTCCCTGGAGGAGAAGGGGGAACCGCCCCATTCCCAGCATCGTCACGTTAATTTGAGATCAGCCTTTGAATTATTCAGGGCTTGGGGGATGAGACGCTTCCCGGAGGGGATTCCAGGGCGTTGGGAATTTATAGGGGGAAGGGGACAGGACCACCAGAGGAACTCACCTCCTCAAACACGCATTTCAACAGCTCCAGCTGCCTCCTCAGCAGGTCCACCTTCACCTCCAGCTCCTCCTTGTTCAGGAAGATGCAGTCTGCGTCCTGAAAGAGAGGAGGGACCCACATTCCAGCCCGTTTCCACAGGGAAAAGCGGCAAAAGTGAGGCAGAAACGCGTCCCGACAGGATCCCCCAGGGCAGAAAGGCGTGAGAGGCTGAGTCAGGGTTTGTCCTGGTGTCTCCTGGAGGGAAAACCGAACCATCCCGACACGACCGACAGGAACCGGCTGATTTATTACTCAGCTCCCAAACCCAGAGCGTTTCAACAGCATTTTTTTTTTGTTGTTATTTTTATTTTTTTTAAATATTCTTGAAGTGGTTTCTGCTTTTCTGATGTCCGAGAATAAAAGGACGTGGATGGGGGGGAAGGACCAGGAATAACCGGGTGTTCTGGTGGGACCTGCCCCGCCCCGTCCCCCTCCCAGAGAGCGTCTGAGGTGACAAAACCGCGGCTGTGGAGCCGATGTTGTCGACTTTTCCTCTCCTCCCGACCCCTCTGCCTCTTCAAAGTCTCCCTCCTGCTGCTTGTGGATATTTTTTTAACCAATAATTCGCTGTTTCGACCTCCCCGGGGGAAGGAGGGGGGGAAATGACCCAGGGGTGTCGAGCCCCTCACCTTTTTGAGCGCCACGAACTCGTTCTCCACCGTGGTGCGCCGGTTGATTTCCTCCTCGTACCTGCGGGAACGGCGCGAGGGAAAAGGGGCTGAGGAGGGGAAAAGCTCTGGGGCAGAGGGGCATCGACCATCGGGATAAATGATGGCAGCCCTGAAGGTGTAAACGGCAATAACCTCGGGTGTAAATGGCAATTATTTCGGGTGTAAATGGCAATAATTTCGGATGTAAATGGCAATAAACTCCGGTGTAAATGGCAGTAATTTCAGGTGTAAATGGCAATGAATTCAGGTGTAAATGGCAATGATTTTAGGTGTAAATGGCAATAAACTCGGGTGTAAATGGCAATGATTTCAGGTGTAAATGGCATCAACCATCAGGTATAAATCACACCAGCCATCAGGTATAAATGATAATAATCTCAGGTATAAATGGCAGTAACTCCGGGTATAAATGATGATAATCTCAGGTATACATCGCAATAACTTCAGGAATAAACGGCAACAGTCTCAGGGATAAATGATAATAATCTCAGGTATAAATGTCAGTAACTTCAGGGATAAATGGCAATAACTGCAGGGATAAATGGCAATAACCCCGGGTACAAATGACATCAATCACCGGGTACAAATGACATCAATCACCGGGTGCAAATGACAAGCTCCCCCTGCTCAGGCACCGCAGGATCAGAGTCCGGAGACCCAACATTAACCCACCCACCGCGACATCAGAAGCTGCTTCATCAGCAAGACCATTCATTACCGATGCAAAGAGCTCCGCGGGCAGACGGGCAGGAATGTGCCAGCCCTCGAGGGGCTTTGTCACCTCCCGAGGGGCTGTGTCACCTCCCGAGGGACTGTGTCACCCCCGAGGGGCTTTGTCACCCTCGAGGGGCTGTGTCATCCCCGAGGGGCTGTGTCACCCCCCCGAGGGGCCGTGCCATCAGTCTGGGAGGGAATGAACCCAAACCGTGGAATCAGAGAATCACAGAAATCAGAGAATCACAGAAATCAGAGAATCAGAGAAATCAGAGAATCAGAGAATCACAGAAATCAGAGAATCACAGAAATCAGAGAATCACAGAAATCAGCCGGGGTTGGAAAAGCCCTTCGAGCCCGTCCAGTCCGACCCTCACTCTGATCCCTCCATCTCCCTCCTCCTCTCCAGGCTGAGTCTCCCCTGAGCCTCCTCCTCCTCTCCAGGCTGATCCCCCCCATCTCCCTCCTCCTCTCCAGGCTGATCCCCCCCATCTCCCTCCTCCTCTCCAGGCTGATCCCCCCATCTCCCTCCTCCTCTCCAGGCTGATCCCCCATCTCCTCCTCCTCTCCAGGCTGATCCCCCATCTCCCTCCTCCTCTCCAGGCTGATCCCCCATCTCCCTCCTCCTCTCCAGGCTGATCCCCATCTCCCTCCTCTCCAGGTTGATCCCCCATCTCCCTCCTCCTCTCCAGGCTGAGTCTCCCCGACCTCCTCCTCCTCTCCAGGCTGATACCCCCATCTCCCTCCTCCTCTCCAGGCTGATCCCCCATCTCCTCCTCCTCTCAGGCTGATCCTCCCTCTCTCCAGGTTGATCCCCCCATCTCCCTCCTCCTCTCCAGGCTGATACCCCCCATCTCCCTCCCCCTCTCCAGGCTGATCCCCCCATCTCCCTCCTCCTCTCGAGGTTGATCCTCCCATCTCTCCAGGTTGATCCCCCCCATCTCCCTCCTCCTCTCCAGGCTGATCCCCCCATCTCCCTCCTCCTCTCCAGGCTGATCTCTCCCATCTCCCTCACCCCTCTCCACCGCTGGGATCCCCCATCTCCCTCCCCTCTCCCGGTGGGAATTGCGCTCCTGGCCGTCCCCTGATGGGGCAGGGAGAGCCCGAGGCAGGTCGGGGTGGGGCTGGGGGGTTTGTCCTTACTTGCACTTGAACTCCTCGACCAGCTGGCTGGTGGCGCACTCCTCGCTGCCCAACTTCTGCTTCTCGCAGAGCAGGCAGTCGAGCCGCTTGCGGAGGTCGCAGATGTAATTCTCGAAGTAGAGCTCCAGGTTCCTGCCCTTCCTGGGCAGCGAGTGCTGCTGCAGCAGCCCCCACTTGGTCTCCAGCACCTTGTTCTGCTGCTCCAGGAAGCGCACCTGGAGGGGAACAACAGCCCTTGGAGAGGGGGAGGGAGGGGAGGAGGAGGGGAGGGGAGGGAGGAAGGGAAGGGAAGGAAGGGAAGGGAAGGGAAGGGAAGGAAGGGAAGGGAAGGGAAGGGAAGGGAAGGGAAGGGAAGGAAGGAAGGGAAGGAAGGGGAAGGGAAGGGAAGGGAAGGGAAGGGAAGGGAAGGGAAGGGAAGGGAAGGGAAGGGGAGTCTGGAGATCACGCAGCTAAATTATTTAGGAATCTGGAGATCACACAGATGAATTATTTGGAAATTGGGAGATCACACAGCTGAATTATTTGGAAATCGGGAAATCACACAGCTGAATTATTGGGAAATCACACAGCTAAATTATTTAGAAATCTGGAACTCACACATCCAAACTATTTAGAAATCTAGGGACCATACATCTAAATTATGTAGAAATCTGGAAATCACGCAGCTAAATTATTTGGAAATCTGGAAATCACACAGGTAAATTATTTGGAAATCTGGAATTCATACAGCTCAATTATTTGGAAATCTGGAATTCATACAGCTCAATTATTTGGAAATTGGAAAATCATGCAACTAAATTATTTGGAAATCTGGAAATCATACAGCTAAATTATTTGGAAATCTAGAATTCACACCCCTAAATTATTTAGAAATCCAGAGTTCATATAGGTAAATTATTCCAAAATCTAGAGGTCAGGTATCTCAAATATTTAGAAATCTAGAATTTGGGCATCTAAGTTGTTTTGGAATCTGGAGTTGAGGCATCTGAAATTATTTAGAAATCCAGAGTTCATACATCTAAATTATTCTGCTATCCAGAGTTCAGACAGGTAAATTATTTGGAAATCTGGAGTTCAGACACCTAAATTATTTTGAAATCTAGAGTTCAGGCATCTAAATTATTCAGAAATCCTGAGTTCACACATATAAACTATTTAGAATTCTGAAGTTGGCACATCTAAATTATTTAGAACTCTAGAATCCACACATCTAAATTATTTAGAAGTCTAGAGTCCAGGCATCTAAATCATTTAAGAATCCAGAATTCAGCAGATCCAAATTATTTAGAAATCTAGAATTCACACCCCTAAATTACTCAGCAATCTGAATGTCTTGCCTAAATAATTTAGAAATCGAAAGTCCCATGTCTGGGTTATTTAGAGACCTAAAAGCCCCGTGCCAAAATCTGCTTTTCTCACCAATTTTTAGGGAAAAAAAATCTCTGGATGTATTTTAGGATGAGATTGAGCCCTCAGAAGGTGAAAACTTTTTGTCTTCTGGGTTTTTTTTTCTACAAAGGGATCCTCAGGTGAGAGCTCAGAGTCCTTATCCGACATCTCCAGATCAAGATTAACCTTTCAGGAGTGTTTTTTTTTGGAAGGTTTAAAGGCAAAGATGGGGGGGGGAAATTACTGGAATTTGGGGACAAAAAGATTTGAACTGCAGGATGGAAAGATGGGGCTGTGGGTTCCACCTGAGCTGTGGTGAGAAATCCAACCCTGAATTTTGGGTGAATTTTGGGAGAGGAAACTCCTGCAGGAGGGGCCAGGACACGAACACCACCCAGCAATGGAACCAGCACAAGGAACGAGCCCTCCCCCAGTCCTGGGAGGTCAACACCCCCCAAAAAATTATTGTTCCTTATTAAAAAACACATCAAAATCATCTGAAAACTCTCACGGGGATCTGGGGCTGAGGTGGGTGGGGTTTTTGGAGGGGGTTTGTTGGCTTGAGGCAGGAGCTGGGATGAGTTTGTGGCAGGGGCTGGGATGAATTTGTGGCATGAGCTGGGATCAGTTCATGGCAGGAGCTGGGATGAATTTGTGGCATGAGCTGGGATGAGTTCATGGCAGGGGCTGGGATGAATTTGTGGCATGAGCTGGGATCAGTTCATGGCATGAGCTGGGATGAATTTGTGGCAGGAGCTGGGATCAGTTTATGGCAGGAGCTGGGATGAATTTGTGGCAGGAGTTGGGATCAGTTTGTGGCAGGAGCTGGGATCAGTTCAGGTCAGGAGCTGGGATGAATTTGTGGCAGGAGCTGGGATGAGTTTGTGGCATGAGCTGGGATGAGTTTGTGGCATGAGCTGGGATCAGTTCATGGCAGGAGCTGTGATGAATTTGTGGCAGGAGCTGGGATGAGTTTGTGGCATGAGCTGGGATGAATTTGTGGCAGGAGCTGGGCTCTGGAGGGGGTTCACTGAGTAGGGGCATGGAGATGGATTTTGGGGAGGGTTCATTGACTCATGACATGAGCTGGGGTTTGGGAGAGATGGGATTGACTCGTCACGAGCTGGGTTTTGGAGAGCTGGGATTGACTTGTGACATTAATCTGGGTTTGGAGGGCTGGGATCAACTCATGACATGAGCTGGGTTTGAAGAGCTGGGATCAACTCGTGACACGAGCTGGGGTTTGGAGGGGATTTATTGACTCATCTCACAAGATGAGTTTTGGAAGGGATTTATTGACTCGTGTCACGAGATGGGTCTTGACAGGGTTCATCGACTCGTGCCATGAGCTGGGATCAACTCATGACACAAGCTGGGTTTCAGAGAGATGGGATTGACTCGTCACGAGTTGGGTTTTGGAGGGCTGGGATCAACTCATGACATGAGCTGAGTTTTGGAGAGCTGGGATTGACTCGTCACGAGTTGGGTTTTGGAGGGCTGGGATCGACTCCTGACACGAGCTGGGATTTGGAGAGCTGGGATTGAGTCGTGACACGAGCTGGGGTTTGGAGGGCTGGGATCGACTCGTGACACGAGATGGGATTTGGAGGGCTGGGATCAACTCATGACACGAGCTGAGTTTTGGAGAGCTGGGATTGACTCGTCACGAGTTGGGTTTTGGAGAGATGGGATCAACTCATGACATGAGCTGGGGTTTGGAGAGCTGGGATTGACTCGTCACGAGTTGGGTTTTGGAGGGCTGGGATCGACTCATGACATGAGCTGGGGTTTGGAGAGCTGGGATCAACTCCTGACACGAGCTGGGGTTTGGAGAGCTGGGATTGACTCCTGACACGAGCTGGGTTTTGAAGAGCTGGGATCAACTCATGACACGAGCTGGGGTTTGGAGAGCTGGGTTTGAGTTGTACCACGAGTTGAGTATGGATGGGGTTCATCGAGCTGGGTTTTGAAGAGCTGGGATTGACTCGTGACACAAGCTGGGGTTTGGAGGGCTGGGATCAACTCATGACACGATCTGGGGTTTGGAGAGCTGGGATCGACTTGTGACATGAGCTGGGTTTGGAGGGTTGGGATTGACTTGTGACATGAGCTGGGATTTGGAGAGGGTTCATCAACTCCTGACACAGTCTGGGTTTGGAGGGCTGGGATCAACTCCTGACATGAGCTGGGTTTGGAGAGGTGGGATCGACTTGTGACCTGAGCTGGGGTTTGGAGAGGGTTCATCAACTCGTGACACAAGCTGGGATTTGGAGAGCTGGGATCAACTCCTGACACGAGTTGAGGTTTTCAAGAACTGGGATCGACTCTTGACACAAGCTGGGCTTTGGAGAGCTGGGATCAACTCCTGACACGATCTGGGCTTTGGAGGGGGCTGACCAGGCTCGGTTTCTCCCCGGGAGGAGCCTCCCCATCCCCATCCCCCACCCCCACCCCCACCCCCGCGCCCACCTTGTCGATGAAGCAGGCGAACTGCGTGTTGAGGCTCTTGATCTGCTCCTTCTCCTGGCACCGGATCTCGTGCTCCAGCGGGTCCACGCCCACACAGAGGGGCTTCAGCAGCCTCTCGTCGATGCAGATGCCCTGGATGCCGTCGGGCCGGCGCTCGGGGTACCCCCTGACCAGGCTGTACCCGCGGGGGCCGCACAGCCCCGCCCGGCCCAGCTCTCCGAAGCAGCCGCCGGCGCCGCAGGGGCCGCTCACGTAGGAGACCCTCCTGCTGCCCCCGAGGTTGCAGACGCTCCTGCTGCTGTAGGCGCCGGCCCCGCAGCGGGAGGAGGCGGCGGCGACGGCCGAGCTGCGCCCGCAGATCTCCGAGGCCGAGCTGAAGCCCCTCCGCCCCAGCACGGAGCGCACCGTGGGCGCCTGCCGGCTCATTTTGCCAGGTTTGGGGGGGTTTTTCCTCCGAGCAAGAGATCCCTCTAGAGCGGCACGCACCGCGGGTGGCTCTGCCCCCTTTATATATCCTTCGGGAAGCCGGGGCCGTGATAGGATCAGGGCGGTAATTTGGGTTTGGTTCGCCCCGAGGGCGAGCGAGCGCTCCTCGAAATGCAAAGCCGGTAACTACTGAGGAAATAAAAAGAGGGGGGGAGATCTAAAAGCGCTCTGTTTGCAAGTCGCCCTCGAATACATTACGGTTTGAAGCGCTCCCCCGAAGTTAAGGCTAATTATAGTTTAGGGGAGGGTGTTGGGTTTTTTTTTTTTGGTGTTGTTTTTTTTTTGAAGGTGACTCTTTGTGATTTGTGCCGTTTGGGGTTTTGTGTCTCATGGGCCTCTCTCTGTGTGTTTGTGTTTGTGTGTGATGGGGCGTTTTGCAGACTTGCACTTCGTTGGGGGCAGTTTCACAACGTCTGGGGACGGGAAAAGGGGCTCGGAGGAGAAATAATAAAAGGAGAAATAAAAGGAGAAGAAATAATGAAGTCAAGACCTGGAAAAAAAAACAAAACCACGCTGTGGGAAGTTGTGCCAGGATGGGGCGTCTCTGCAGCCAAAACACCTGGTGGATTTGACAGGGTTTAAGGTCTGGATTTGTGTAAAAGGACTCAAAACATCCCCCCAAAAAACCAGCCACAGAATCCTGGGGATGTGCAGGATTTCACGCTGACCCCTTCCCACCACGAACCCCCCTGGAACCGAGCGGGTTCCACCCAGGACCCGTGACGTGGTCCAGGTTTGTGCCACCAGAGGCAGCTTTTCCTTGGGTAACTCCGTGAAATTCTCATCTATCACATCAAATTTCCGGCTCTTTTGGGGCCCCTGGCCAGGCTGGGGTGTCAGAACCCTTTGGGATTCACCTCCTGTTGGGAGCACAAAAAAAAAGTGGAACAATAACCTGATCCACCCCCTCCTGGAGTGACTTTGCCAGGCACGTCCTTGGCGCTCCAACCAGAGACATCTCGGAGGGGAAGAGCCCCCAGGCCCTGCCCTGGGGTGATTTCTGGGGTGATTCCTGGGGTGATTCACCCCCTGCAGGGGAGCCTTAATGAGTGGATTGGGCTGGACAGCTTTGATGAATCCCTCTCTCTCTTTCTCTCCCCTAATCACCATCCCAAGGAGGGAGAGGGAGGGAACCTCTCCAGGCCTTCTCTGAGCTGGAAAATCAAAACAAAAAAGGGCTCTTGCAGCTTTTTTTTGGGGGGGGGGATGAAGTGTTTGGGAGAAAAAAAAAGAAGAGAGAAAAAGTCGTTTACGGTGCAAACAACGGAACTCCCCCAAGTCCTTCCCGCCCCTCCGTGTCACAGCACGGGGGTGGCAGCTGGAGAATCCTCTTTAACCCCCTCCAAGGGCATTTTCCAAGAGCTGGGATGGTAAATCCATCCCCAAACCTCCCCCAAAACACTCAACTTTCCAAGACCCAAGTTCCTGAAAAGTCGATGGAAACCCCGGGACGTGACGGGCGGCCCCGAGATCCCCCAAGCCATTAATTGGACCTGTTAATTGGCAGCTCGAGGCGGGGCGGGGCTGGTGGTGTAAATTAAGCCTTCAAACTGCCACTTGTGCCCTCTGCAGATGGGGTAATTCGGGGGTATTTACGGCTCGAGACGTCCAGATTACACCTTTTGTTTCGGCCTGGGCTTGAACAAACAAAACTTCGGAGCTGCACTTTGGGGGCTTCCCCACCCCGGGCCCTTTGGGGTTTATAAATGAAGGTTTATCAGGAGAAATTAAAGAAATAATTAAAAAAAAAGCGCAGATTGGAGTGGGGAGAAGGGCACAAAAGGCGGTTTTTTGGGAGCCCTGTGGAGGAAAAGCCGGAGGGACGTGTGGGAGACACCTGGAATGTGGCACAGGCTGCAATTAAAGCGTCTGCGAGGCAGCCCCGGCTCCCATCGCTGCTTTCCAGGGAGGGGAGAGATTTCGGAATATTCCAGGCTCGGAAGGGACCCACGAGGATTTTGGCACCCAGATTTGGGAGGGTTGCTGGGTGACATTTGTGTGTTGGGTAAATTCTTGTTGATTCCCCCCAGTCCCAGTGGGAAATCAGCTGCTTTTGAGGGTTTTTAGGTCCCTCCACGAGACCTCAAGGATCGACGATCCTTTATCGGGATTTGGGAGAGGGGGAGAGAACTTCGGAGCGAAAAAAAGCGCATCGTTTGGATCCCCAAAAAAAACCCAAAAAACAAACAAACAAAACACAAAAAACCCCACAAAAACCCTCCAAAACCAAGCAGAAAACCACAAACAAACAAAAAAAACCACAAACCAACAAACAAAAAAAACAAACCAAAAAACCCCACAAAACCCAAAAAAACCCAACCAAAAAAAAGAGGAGAGGAAGCCAAAAAGGAAAAAAAATACTTTGAAGAGGGAGGGGGGGTTGGCTGAGTCATTTCGACGACTTTGCAATCGCCGCCTTTGTCAGCGTTTTTTTTTTGCCTCCCCGGCAGGGAACTCATCAGGGGAACATCACAGCTGAAGTTCCCCTCATTTGGCTGTCGCCTCTGGAGGTGGATCCGGACGAGCTTCCCCCAGAAGGTGTTTTATGTGACGGCCTCAAAGGGCTCTGTAATTTACCCGGAGCCTCCGAAGGCTGGGGTGGGACGATGGCAGGAGCCTCCCTTGTGCCGACACCCGCTGAGATCGGGGCAGAAATCGTCGGTTTTTGGCAGTTTTTTGGGTTGTGCACGCTCTTCTCCGAGTCATTCACGAGATCTTCAAGGATTCATTTGATGAGCGAAACCCCTCGTGTGTCCCCCCAAGGCCAAACTCATCCCAGGGGTGTGTTTTTAACTCCCTGTGCTTTTCAACTCCCATCAAAAACTCAGGATTTTCAAAGGATGCTCCTCATAAAAACCCCATCAAACACCTCGTCCCGGGGTTCCCCTCCCCCCATTTCCATCCTCCCGCAGCCACCAAACTGGCCACGGCTCCTGATTCCCTCTTTGAGCCTCCCTTCCCTGCTGGGGAAGCATCTCCAGATCGGCATCTCCAGACGGTGACTCACGGCAGTCGGGAGGAATCCACCTCTTCAGGTCCTTCCCCCCTCCGTGGGATCCCCGGGCACCAGAGCCCGTCTAGACAACCAGACACCCTGCCCGGCGCCCCAGCTGGGCTGCTTGGAGGGAGGTGGAATTATTTGTGGGTCCTTTTCCTTCCTTCCTTCCTTCCTTCCTTTCCTCCTCCCTCCAGGCGCTGAAATTTTCTCCCGGCGCCTTTGAAGTCCCAGAGGAGGGCACGGAGCACTCTGGGTGCCACAGAGCCCTGGTTTTGATCCTCCTGGGGTGTGGGGATGGGTGGGAATCCCAGGAAAAAAAAAGTAAAAAGGAGGGGAAAAAAGGATGGAATTGTTTTATCTTTCAGGAGGTCAAAGAAACGTTCCTGTAAATCCAAAGGGGTCGCTGATCCCTCCCAGTCCAAGCTGTTTTCCAGCTGGAGAATCCCAGGATATGTCCAGTTGGAAGGGACCCACAAGGATAATAATCCTGGTCCTGCACAGGACCAGCACCAAGAGCCACCCCACGGACATTCCCTGAGCCATCCCAAGGTGGGAATTGCCCAGGACATTCCCTGATCCATCCCAAGGTGGGAATTGCCCAGGACATTCCCTGATCCATCCCAAGGCAGGAATTGCCCAGGACATTCCCTGAGCCATCCCAAGGTAGGAATTGCCCAGGACATTCCCTGATCCATCCCAAGGTGGGAATTGCCCAGGACATTCCCTGATCCATCCCAAGGCAGGAATTGCCCAGGACATTCCCTGAGCCATCCCAAGGCAGGAATTGCCCAGGACATTCCCTGATCCATCCCAAGGCGGGAATTGCCCAGGACATTCCCTGAGCCATCCCCTGAGCCATTCCAAGGCAGGAATTGCCCAGGACATTCCCTGAGCCATCCCAAGGCAGGAACTGCCCACAATGTTCCCTGATCCATCCCAAGGCAGGAATTCCCCAGGACATTCCCTGAACCATCCCAAGGCAGGAATTGCCCAGGACATTCCCTGAGCCATTCCCTGATCCATCCCAAGGCAGGAATTGCCCAGGACATTCCCTGAGCCATCCCAAGGCAGGAATTGCCCAGGACATTCCCTGAGCCATCCCAAGGCAGGAATTGCCCAGGACATTCCCTGAGCCATCCCAAGGTGGGAATTGCCCAGGACATTCCCTGATCCATCCCAAGGTGGGAATTCCCCAGGACATTCCCTGAGCCATCCCAAGGTGGGAATTGCCCAGAACATTCCCTGATCCATCCCAAGGTGGGAATTGCCTGGGACGTTCCCTGATCCATCCCAAGGCAGGAATTGCCCAGGACATTCCCTGATCCATCCCAAGGCAGGAATTGCCCAGGATGTTCCCTGATCCATCCCAAGGTGGGAATTGCCCAGGACATTCCCTGATCCATCCCAAGGTGGAATTGCCCACGGAAGCTGGATCAGGTCCTGCTGGGAAGAATAATGAGCTGAGAGGGGAGGGAGGAAAAACCCCTACCTCCTGCTGTGCCAAAACAGAGGGCTTGGTTTGGTTGGGTTTGGTTTAGTTTGGTTTGGTTGGGTTTGGTTTGGTTGGGTTTGGTTTGGTTTGATTGGGTTGGGTTGGGTTTGGTTGGAATTGGTTTGGTTTGGTTTGGTTTGATTTGGGTTGGGTTTGGTTTGGTTTGGTTTGGTTTGGTTGGGTTGGGTTGGGTTGAGTTGGGTTTGGTTTGGTTTAGTTTGGCTTTGGTTTGATTTCGTTTGGTTTGGTTTGATTGGATTGGGATTGGTTTTGGTTTGGTTTGGTTGGTTTTAGTTTCATTTTGGTTTGGCTTGGGTTGGGTTGGGTTTGGTTTGAATTTGGTTTGGTTTTGATTGGGTTGGGTTTGGTTTGGTTTCATTGGGTTTGCTTTGGTTTGGTTTGGTTGAGTTGGTTTGGTTGGGTTTGGTTTGGGTTTGGTTTGGTTTGGTTTGGTTTGATTTTGGTTGGGTTGGGTTGGGTTGGAATTGGTTTGGTTTGGTTTGATTGGGTTGGGTTGGGTTTGGTTGGGTTTGGTTGGTTTTAGTTTGGTTTTGGTTTGGTTTGGTTTAGTTTGGCTTGGTTTGGGTTTGGTTTGGTTTGGTTTGGTTTGGTTTTGGTTGGGTTTGGTGCAAATCAGAGCCCTGGGTGGGTTGGTTTAAGAGATTTCCACAATTTACACCAACCCAAGACCGGAATCTTCGCTGTCCCATCCCTGGAAGCACCCAAGGCCGGGCTGAAACCACCTGGGATAGCAGAAGGGTGGTCCTTGAGGTTCCTCCCATCCCAACCCATTCCCTGGGTGCTCTTGGGGTGGCTCTGCCTGCTCTGCCTGGTTTATTAAGAGGGGGAATTTCTGTATTTTTCATAAACACCAAAAATTTGCAATTTGCTCTCCGAATCTTTCACTGGAAAAGGAGAAAGAAAAATTTAAAAGACTTGGAGTCACCCCAAGGAAAAATGTCCAGACACAGAGCAGGGAGCTGAGAGGGAGCAAGAGGGGAGTGCCTGCTCTTTGCTGACTCCAGGAGGGGAAATTTGGAATTAGGGTTTCCTTCCTGAACTCGCCCTGCCCCTCTCAAACCGCCCCGGGAGCTCCACCGAGCCCTTCCCTCCACCCCGAGCTCCACCAGACGGACTTTGATGAATCCCACGGGGTTTTTTTTCCCAGAAACTCTTCCCAGAGCGCTTCAGGGAGGAGGTTCTGGGTTAAATCTCCCCCTGCCTGGCTCAGGTTTCATCGGCAGGACTGGGAAAGGCAGATTTTGGGGAGCGGGAGAGGAGTGAAAACCCCGACACGGAGGAGGGGGGGGAATCAAAAGGATTTCGGGTTGGGGTTGGTTTTTTAATGTTCTGAGAGCCCCTTTTTGATGTGATCCCGGGGGGAAGGGGTGGGGGTTTCTCTGATGTGGTTTCCTGACGCTGATCCCGCCCCTTCCTCGAGCCCGAGGTGGAGCCGAGGTTATTTTTAGCACTGCAGGACTTTCGTTTTCCCGCCCTCGAGCCCTCGAATCCCACAAATCCCGACTCCTGCTGGATGAAATTCGGATCCTGGGAGCTCCTGGGACGTGGAGATCCAGTTGGAATCCTCCCCCACCACCCCTGGCTGAGTTCCCTGCGCTCTTTGCAGCCCCACATCCCAAAAAAGCCCCTCAAAGCCCCCCAGAATCCCTGGGATGGAGCTGGGAGCAGCTGGGATGGATTTCCTGCCCAGGGAGAGGGGGGATCCTGTCCTGGGGTCGGGATGAAGCACCACAGGAGGACCTGCAGCTTCTGGGCTGCCCCAGAGGGGATGGATTCGGTGTCTTGGGAAAAACAACATGGGAGTCACTCCTGAGGAGGATGCAACCTTTCTCCTTCTCCTTCTCCTTCTTCTCCTTCTCCTCCTCCTTCTCCTTCTCCTTCTCCTCCTCCTCTTCACTTCTCTTCATCCTCCTCCTCCTCCTCCTCCTTCTCTTTCTCTTTCTCCTTCTCCTTCTCCTCCTCCTCCTCCTCCTTCTCCTTCTCCTCCTCCTCCTCCTCCTTCTCCTTCTCCTTCTCTTTCTCCTCTTCCTCTCCTCTTCCTCCTCCTCCTCCTTCTCCTTCTCTTCCTCCTCCTCCTCCTTCTTCTCTTTCTCTTTCTCCTCCTCACTTCTCTTCTTCTTCCTCCTCCTTCTGCTTTTCCTCCTCCTCTTCCTTCTCCTCATATTTGTCCTTGCCCTTCTCCTCCTTCTCCTCCTCTTCCTCCTCCATCCCTTTCTCTTCCTCCTCCTCCTCCTTTTCCTTCTCTTCCTTCTTCTCTTTCTCCTTCTCCTCCTTCTCCTTCTCTTTTCTCCTCCTCCTCCTCCCCTCTTCTCCTCTTCCTCTTCTTCTTCTTCCTTCTCCTCATCTTTGTCCTCTTCCTCCTCCTCCTCTTCCTCCTCCTCCTCCTTTTCCTTTTCATCTTCCTTCTCTTCTTCCTCCTCCTTTTCCTTTTCCTCCTCCTCCTCCTTCTCTTCCTCCTCCTCCTCCTCTTCCTCCTCCTCCTCCTCTCCAGAGTGTGGTGGTTTAATTTACCAAAGCAAACAGAACCCTGAGCTCTCTCTCCCTCCCTCCCAGGGCTCCCGAGGCCGGTCCCGAGGGACCAGGAGGTCACGAGGTCAATCCAGGATTTTAAGGAGCCTTTCTGGCACTTTCCACCCTCTTTGTCCCCCTGGAGGAATCCCAAAGCTCATCCCTGGCCTTCTGGAGGTCCCTCTGCAGCTCCTGGGAATCCCAAAGCTCCTGGGAATCCCACAGATCCTGGGAATCCCAAATCTCCTGGGACACGAGACCTCCCGGCTTTCCCTGTCCCCTCCTCCCTCACCATCCTCACATTTTGGAAGAGAAATTCCAGCTTATTTTAATAGTCCCAGATCCAGGGCCTTTTATTTATCTATTTATTTATTTAATTTAATTTAATTTAATTTTAATTTTATTTTATTTATCCCCACTGTCCTGATGTCCCCAAACCCTCTCTGATGTCTCCAGTGCCCCCAGAGTCCTGGTGTCCCTCCCTCTCCAGGTGTCCCCAACCCCCTCCAGCTGTCCCCAATCCTCCAGGTGTCCCCAACCCCCCAGGTGTCCTCAACCCCCCTCCAGGTGTCCCCAAACCCCCCAGGTGTCCTCAACCCCCTCAGCTGTCCCCAATCCTCCAGGTGTCCCCAACCCCCCAGGTGTCCTCAACCCCCTCCAGCTGTCCCCAATCCCTCCAGGTGTCCCCAACCCCCCAGGTGTCCTCAACCCCCTCCAGCTGTCCCCTAATCCCTCCAGGTGTCCCCAACCCCCAGGTGTCCTCAACCCCCCAGGTGTCCCCAACCCCCAAAGTGTCCCCAACCCCCTCCAGGTGTCCCCAACCCCAAAGTGTCCCCAAACCCCCCAGGTGTCCTCAACCCCCTCCAGGTGTCCCCAACCCCCATCCAGCTGTCCCCAACCCCCAAAGTGTCCCCAACCCTCCAGCTGTCTCCAACCCCTCCAGGTGTCCCCAACCCCCAAAGTGTTCCCAACCCCCAAAGTGTCCCCAACCCTCCAGGTGTCCCCAACCCCTCCAGGTGTCCCCAACCCCCCAGCTGTCTCCCAACCCCCTCCAGGTGTCCCCAACCCCCTCCAGGTGTCCCCAACCCCTCCAGGTGTCCCCAACCCCCTCCAGGTGTCCCCAACCCCTCCAGGTGTCCCCAACCCCTCCAGGAGTCCTCAACCCCCCAGCTGTCCCCAACCCCCCAAAGTGTCCCCAAACCCCCTCCAGGTGTCCCCTACCCCCATCCAGGTGTCCCCAACCCCCAAAGTGTCCCCAACCCCCAAAGTGTCCCCAACCCCTTCCAGCTGTCCCCAACCCCTCCAGGTGTCCCCAACCCCTTGCAGGTGTCCCAATCCCCGCTGTCGGTGTTTCTGTGGCAATTAAACATCCCCACATTCCAAATCCCCGAGAACAGGGCCACACCCCCACCCCCTCCACCCTCCCCTCCTCATTTCTCTCCTTTCCCGGGATTTTTTAACTTTCCCGGGAATTTTTTTTAATCCCTTCCCGGTCTCGTTTCTCTCCTCCTTTCCCGGGAATTCCAAAGGATCTCCCCCCCGCACCTCGTTACGTGCGCGATGTCCCTCCCTGGAACGCTAATTAAGGGCCGGGAGCAGCCGGAAAGACGAGCGGCTTTAATTAGCGCCTCCCGACAGCGCCAGCAATTAACCACCCACGCGGGGCAGGAGCCACTCAAGTCCTGCGTGTCTCCCCTTAAATACAGGCAGCGGCATTCCCGGCTGGAAGAGCAGGATTGGAGCCCGGGAGGGGCCGCCTGGCCCGGAGCTGCTCCGGTTTGGGCTTCGTTTTGTGCCTCCACTTCGCCCCTCTCTCCCGTGGGCTCAGCCCCCCCTCCCCCCCCAGGCACCTCCCTGGGGGGATTTGGGGCACCTGGAGCCCCCCAAAAAAACCCAAGGAGATGGTAAATTGTCCTTCTTTCCTGGCCGGGTTCGAGTCGTGCCCCCCCCAAACGAAGTTCCAAAGATTTGGGGGTGCTGCCCTCGACTTTTCCTTCCGTTCTTTCCCAAAGATTTGGGGCTTGGTGCCCTCGACTTTTCCTTCCGTTTTTCCCCAAACGAAGTTCCAAAGATTTGGGGGTGCTGCCCTCGACTTTTCCTTCCGTTCTTTCCCAAAGATTTGGGGTTGGTGCCCTCGACTTTTCCTTCCGTTTTTTCCCAAAGATTTTGGGGTTGCTGCCCTCGACTTTTCCTTCCGTTTTTCCCCAAGCAGAGCTCCTGAATTTGTTTGTTTGTTGTTTTTTTTCCCCTAAAATAAAGAACAGCCCAGCCCGGTTGCCCCCTGGTGACCCCGAGTCCCCCAAAAAAGGTGGCCACAAAAAAAAACACCACCCTTGGGCTGCACCCCAAGGTGGGGGGGGGACACCAGGGGGGTCATCTCTGCCTTCCCCCTCTCCCGGTGTCACCTCATCCCACCCCAATCTGCTGCCCGGGGAGGAGGGGGGGGTGGAGACACACACGAGGTTTATTTTTTGGGGAATCACCTCCAAATTTCCAACCCTCCGGGTCCTCTCCCCTTCCCCTCCCCTTTTTCCTCCCGCCAGGAATTTTGGAAGGGGAGTTTTTTATTTTATTTATTTATTTTATTTTTGGCCAGAGTCGATTGGGAGGGAACGCCTCGTTGTGGCCGGGAGGCCTCGCGCACCAGTCCGAGAGAGAGACTGGGAGAACTGGGGCGAAGCACAACCTTTTCCTCCCGCTAGATGGGGGTGTCCGATGCCTCTTGAACATTCCCGGATCCTTGGTTGGGACGGGAGGCGCTCCTGGAGCATCCAAAGAGGATGGGGAAGGGTCCTGGGAGGGTCAGGAGCAGCTGAGGGGGGGAGGGAAGGGAGGGAGGAGAGGGGGGGTTTGTCCAGCCTGGAGAGGAGGAGACTGAGGGGACACTCCTCGGGCTCTGGAGCTTCATCAGGAGGGGCAGCTCCACTCCCTGGGAGCAGGGGTGGGACCTGGGGAAGGGCTGGAGTTGGATTTAGGATGGATTTTGGGAAGAGGTTCCCCTTCCCCCCAGGGGGTGGTCGGGCACTGAACTTCCCTGATGTCCCCACTGTCCCGATGCCCTCAAACCCTCCTTGATGCCCCCACATCTCCCGCGTCCCTCAACCCTCCCAGGTGTCCCCAAATCCCCCCAGGTGTCCCCAAACCCCCCCAGGTGTCCCCAAACCCTTCCCAGGTGTCCCCAAACCCCCCCAGGTGTCCTCGTGTCTCCCGTGTCCCCAAACCCAGCCCCAAAGGCTGCCAGAGCTCGGGGTGGAGGTGTGGGGTTTGGATGATCCCCCGGGGGCACAGGGTGGGATTTTGGGGTGCCCTGGGCAAGGCTGAGGGGTTGGACTGGGCGATTGGTCCCGGTGGGTCCCTTCCAGCTCAGCAGATTTTTGGGACTCCACCCAAACATCTCACCGGGACCACCGGCCGTGCCCTCCCCCTTCCCACCAAAACCAGGCAGATCCAAACCCAGTTCCGAGATTTTTTTTATTTGCCAGAGGTTCCAAACAGCTCCCAGAAAGCCCAGAAAGGAAGGATCGAATTCCCCTCCACGTCAGACCCCGCAGGGGTGGGGGGAGAGTCCAGGAGAAGAGCTGGGGGTGACGCGGGACACGTTGAGATCAGCAGGAAAAACTCCCCCCACCCCCCCAAACCATCACCAGCGTCAGGGAACGGCTCCGTCCCGCCCCCCACGGGCGGGATTTGGCCCCCCAAAGGTCCCTCATGGGGCGGCATCTCCAGGGGAAGCGGGGGCAGAGCCGCGGGAGCTCCACCCGCGTTCCGAACCGCACCCGTGGGTCCCGCCCCTGCCAATCCCCCGCTCCGTAACACCCGTGCCCCCCGAGCAATCCCCCTCCCGGGCTAGACCCCCCGAACCCAAACCCCCCACTGCCAGAGGGGCAGGAGCCCCCAGAGCTCCACCCGTGACCCCCAAAGCTTCCTCCACTCCCTCCTCCTCCTCCTCCAGAGGTGGAGCCTCTCCTGCCTGAGCTCCCTCCGTATCCAGAACCTCCTCCATATCCAGAACCTCCTCCATAGCCAGAACCTCCTCCATATCCAGAACCTCCTCCATATCCAGAACCTCCTTCATATCCAGAACCTCCTCCATATCCAGAACCTCCTTCATAGCCAGAACCTCCTTCATATCCAGAGGTCCCTCCATATCCAGAACTTCCTCCATACCCAGAGCTTCCTCCACATCCTGAACCTCCTTCTCCTCCTCCAATGCAGCCACCAGAGCTCATTCCTCCTCCTCCAGAGGTGGAACCTCTTCTGCCAGAGCTCCCTCCATACCCAGAGCTCCCTCCATATCCAGAACTTCCTCCATACCCAGAACTTCCTCCATATCCAGAGCTCCCTCCACACCCTGAACCTCCTTCTCCCCCACCAAAGCAGCCACTGCTGCCATAACTGGACCCTCCATGTCCTGAGCTTCCTCCTCCTCCTCCAGAGATGGAGCCTCTCCTGCCAGAGCTTCCTCCATATCCAGAACTTCCTCCATATCCTGAACCTCCCCCATACCCTGAACCTCCTTCTCCTCCACCAATGCACCCACCAGAGCTCATTCCTCCTCCTCCTCCAGAGATGGACCCTCTCCTACCAGAGCTCCCTCCATACCCTGAGCCTCCTTCTCCTCCACAGATGGATCCACCACTACCATAACTGGATCCTCCATGACCTGAGCTTCCTCCTCCAGAGATGGAGCCTCTCCTGCCTGAGCTCCCTCCTCCATACCCGGAGCCTCCTCCATATCCAGAGCCTCCTTCTCCCCCTCCAATGCCCCCACCAGAGCTCAAACCTGAGCTTCCTCCTCCTCCAGAAGTGGAGCCTCTCCTGCCTGAGCTCCCTCCATATCCAGAGCTTCCTCCTCCAGAGATGGAGCCTCTTCTGCCAGAGCTCCCTCCATATCCTGAACCTCCTCCATATCCAGAGCTCCCTCCATACCCTGAGCCTCCTTCTCCTCCACAGATGGATCCACCACTTCCACAAATGGATCCTCCATGACCTGAGCTTCCTCCTCCACCTCCAGAGATGGAACCTCTTCTGCCTGAGCTCCCTCCATACCCTGAGCTCCCTCCATAGCCTGAGCCACCTTCTCCTCCACCAATGCCCCCAGAGCTCATTCCTCCTCCTCCAGAGGTGGAACCTCTCCTGCCTGAGCTCCCTCCATACCCAGAGCTTCCTCCTCCATATCCAGAGCTCCCTCCATACCCTGAGCCTCCTTCTCCTCCTCCAATGCACCCACCAGAGCTCATTCCTCCTCCTCCAGAGGTGGAACCTCTTCTGCCTGAGCTTCCTCCATACCCTGAGCTCCCTCCATACCCTGAGCCTCCACCAATGCCCCCACCAGAACTTGACCCTCCATGTCCTGAGCTTCCTCCTCCAGAGGTGGAGCCTCTCCTGCCTGAGCTCCCTCCATATCCAGAGCCACCTTCTCCTCCTCCAATGCCCCCACCAGAGCTCATTCCTCCTCCTCCAGAGATGGACCCTCTCCTGCCAGAACTTCCTCCATACCCTGAGCTCCCTCCATACCCTGAGCTCCCTCCATACCCTGAGCCTCCTTCTCCTCCACAGATGGATCCACCACTTCCATAACTGCCACCTCCATGACCTGAGCTCCCTCCTCCTCCAGAGATGGAACCTCTCCTGCCAGAGCTCCCTCCATACCCTGAGCTTCCCCCATATCCAGAACGTCCTCCATACCCAGAGCTTCCTTCTCCTCCACAGATGCCCCCAGAGCTCATTCCTCCTCCTCCTCCAGAGGTGGAACCTCTTCTGCCTGAGCTCCCTCCATACCCTGAGCTCCCTCCATACCCTGAACCTCCACCAATGCCCCCACCAGAACTTGACCCTCCATGTCCTGAGCTTCCTCCTCCAGAGATGGAGCCTCTCCTGCCAGCACTCCCTCCATACCCAGAGCTCCCTCCATACCCTGAGCCACCTTCTCCTCCACAGATGCACCCACTGGAGCTCATTCCTCCTCCTCCAGAGATGGAACCTCTCCTACCAGAACTCCCTCCATATCCAGAGCTCCCTCCATACCCTGAGCCTCCTTCTCCTCCACAGGTGGATCCACCACTTCCATAACTGCCACCTCCATGACCTGAGCTCCCTCCTCCAGAGGTGGACCCTCTCCTGCCTGAGCTCCCTCCATACCCTGAGCTTCCCCCATATCCAGAGCTTCCTCCATAGCCTGAGCCACCTTCTCCTCCACAGATGCCCCCAGAGCTCATTCCTCCTCCTCCTCCTGAGGTGGAACCTCTTCTGCCAGAGCTTCCTCCTCCATACCCTGAGCTCCCTCCATATCCTGAGCCTCCACCAATGCCCCCACCAGAACTTGATCCTCCATGTCCTGAGCTTCCTCCTCCAGAGATGGAGCCTCTCCTGCCAGCACTCCCTCCATACCCAGAGCTCCCTCCATACCCTGAGCCACCTTCTCCTCCACAGATGCCCCCACCAGAGCTCATTCCTCCTCCTCCTCCAGAGATGGACCCTCTCCTACCAGAACTCCCTCCATATCCTGAGCCTCCTCCATACCCAGAGCTCCCTCCATACCCAGAACCACCTTCTCCTCCACAGATGCCCCCACTGGAGCTCATTCCTCCTCCAGAGGTGGAACCTCTCCTGCCTGAGCTCCCTCCATACCCTGAGCTTCCTCCATACCCAGAACCTCCACCAGTGCCACCACCAGAACTTGATCCTGTGTGGCCTGAGCTTCCTCCTCCATACCCAGAGCTCCCTCCATACCCTGAACCTCCTTCTCCCCCACAGATGCCCCCAGAGCTCACTCCTCCTCCACCTCCAGAGCTGGACCCTCTCCTACCTGAGCTCCCTCCATATCCAGAGCTCCCTCCTCCATACCCTGAGCCTCCTTCTCCTCCACAGATGCCCCCACCGGAGCTCATTCCCCCATATCCTGAGCTTCCTCCCCCTGAGATGGAACTTCTTCTGCCTGAGCTTCCTCCTCCTCCTCCAGAGGTGGAGCCTCTTCTGCCTGAGCTTCCTCCATATCCAGAGGTTCCTCCATATCCAGAGGTTCCTCCATACCCAGAACCTCCACCAATGCCCCCACCAGAACTTGATCCTGTGTGACCTGAGCTTCCTCCTCCAGAGGTGGAGCCTCTCCTACCTGAGCTTCCTCCATATCCAGAGCTCCCTGAATATCCTGAACCTCCTTCTGCTCCTCCAATGCAGCCACCAGAGCTCATTCCTCCTCCTCCAGAGGTGGAACCTCTCCTACCAGAACTCCCTCCATATCCAGAGCTCCCTCCATACCCTGAGCCTCCTTCTCCTCCACAGATGCCCCCACCAGAGCTCAAACCTGAGCTTCCTCCTCCAGAGGTGGACCCTCTTCTCCCTGAGCTCCCTCCATATCCAGAGCTCCCTCCTCCATACCCTGAGCCTCCCCCACATCCAGAACCTCCTCCAACGCCCCCACCACTGCCATAACTGGATCCACCATGTCCTGAGCTTCCTCCTCCTCCTCCAGAGATGGAGCCTCTCCTGCCTGAGCTCCCTCCATACCCTGAGCCTCCTCCATACCCTGAACCTCCTCCATACCCTGAACCTCCTTCTCCTCCACCAATGCCCCCAGAGCTCATTCCTCCTCCTCCAGAGGTGGAACCTCTTCTTCCTGAGCTCCCTCCATACCCTGACCCTCCTTCTCCTCCACAGATGCCCCCAGAGCTCATTCCCCCATATCCTGAGCTTCCTCCCCCAGAGGTGGAACCTCTTCTACCTGAGCTTCCTCCATACCCTGAGCTCCCTCCATACCCTGAGCCTCCTTCTCCTCCACAGATGGATCCACCACTGCCGTAACTGGATCCTCCATGACCTGAGCTTCCTCCTCCTGAGGTGGAACCTCTCCTGCCTGAGCTCCCTCCATATCCAGAACCTCCTCCATACCCTGAACCTCCTTCTCCTCCACCAATGCATCCACCAGAGCTCATTCCTCCTCCTCCAGAGGTGGAACCTCTTCTGCCTGAGCTCCCTCCATACCCGATCCTCCGCCCAGGCCTCCTTCTCCTCCGATGGACCCCTGACTGGTCCTCCATACCTGGCTCCTCCTCCACAGATGGATCCACCACTGCCGTAACTGGATCCTCCATGACCTGAGCTCCCTCCTCCAGAGGTGGAGCCTCTTCTGCCTGAGCTCCCTCCTCCATATCCAGAGCTCCCTCCATATCCAGAACCTCCTCCATATCCAGAGCTCCCTCCACACCCTGAGCTTCCTCCATATCCTGAACCTCCTCCATACCCTGAACCTCCTTCTCCTCCACCAATGCATCCACCAGAGCTCATTCCTCCTCCTCCAGACATGGATCCTCTCCTTCCTGAGCTGCTCCCACCTCCAGAGCTGGATCCGTGACCTCCAGAGCTCTGCCCACCTCCAGACATGGATCCACCACCCCCAGACATGGATCCACCACTGGAGCTTCCCTGTCCTCCACTCCCAGACATGGAGCCTCTCCTGCCTGAGCTGCTGCCACCTCCAGAGCTCTGCCCACCTCCAGACATGGATCCACCACCCCCAGACATGGATCCACCTCCTCCAGACATGGAGCCTCTTCTGCTACAACTGCTGCCACCTCCAGAGCCTGATCCTATCCCTCCAGAGCTCTGTCCACTCCCAGACATGGATCCACCTCCTCCAGAGCTCTGTCCACTCCCAGACATGGAGCCTCTCCTGCTACAGCTGCTCCCACTTCCAGAGCTGGATCCTCCACCTCCAGAGCTCTGCCCACCTCCAGACATGGATCCACCTCCTCCAGACATGGATCCACCTCCTCCAGAAATGGATCCACCACCGGAGCTTCCCTGTCTTCCATACCCTGAGCTCTGCCCACTCCCAGACATGGATCCTCTCCTCCCTGAGCTGCTCCCACCTCCAGAGCTCTGCCCACCTCCTCCAGACATGGATCCACCTCCTCCAGACATGGATCCACCTCCTCCAGAGCTCTGCCCACTCCCAGACATGGATCCTCTCCTCCCTGAGCTGCTCCCACCTCCAGAGCTCATCCCCCCGCTCTGGGGGCTGCACCTACCACTGCTGGACCCGTGTCCATGCCCACCAGAGCTCTGCCCACCTCCAGACATGGATCCACCTCCTCCAGACATGGATCCACCACTGGAACTTCCCTGTCTTCCATACCCTGAGCCCTGCCCACTCCCAGACATGGACCCTCTCCTCCCTGAGCTGCTCCCACCTCCAGAGCTCATCCCCGCTCTGGGGCTGCACCTCGCTGCTGGACCCGTGTCCATGCCCACCAGAGCTCTGCCCACCTCCAGACATGGATCCACCTCCTCCAGACATGGATCCTCTCCTGCTACAACTGCTCCCACCTCCAGAGCCTGATCCCGACCCTCCAGAGCTCTGTCCACCCCCAGACATGGATCCACCACCCCCAGACATGGATCCACCACCCCCAGACATGGATCCACCTCCTCCAGAGCTCTGTCCACTCCCAGACATGGAGCCTCTCCTGCCTGAGCTGCTCCCACCTCCAGAGCTCATCCCCCCGCTCTGGGGGCTGCACCTACCACTGCTGGACCCATGTCCGTGCCCACCAGAGCTCTGCCCACCTCCAGACATGGATCCACCTCCTCCAGACATGGATCCACCACTGGAGCTTCCCTGTCTTCCATACCCTGAGCCCTGCCCACTCCCAGACATGGATCCTCTCCTCCCTGAGCTGCTCCCACCTCCAGAGCTCATCCCCCCGCTCTGGGGGCTGCACCTGCCGCTGCCAGAGCTCTGCCCACCTCCAGACATGGATCCACCTCCTCCAGACATGGATCCACCTCCTCCAGACATGGATCCACAGCTACCAGAGCTCTGTCCACCCCCGGACATGGAGCCCCCACCACTGGAGCTTCCCTGTCGTCCATATCCTGAGCCTTTTCCTCCTCCAGACATGGATCCACCTCCAGACATGGATCCACCACCTCCAGACATGGATCCTCCACCACAGCTTCCTCCTCCTCCATACCCTGAGCCTTTTCCTCCTCCAGACATGGATCCACCTCCAGACATGGATCCACCACCTCCAGACATGGATCCACCTCCACCTGAGCTGCTGCCCCCCTTGGACATGGAGCCTCCACCACCTGAACTTCCTCCTCCACAGATGGAGCCACCAGAACTTCCTCCATATCCTGAGCCTTTCCCACCTCCAGACATGGATCCACCCCTGAACTTCCTCCTCCATATCCTGAACCTTTCCCACCTCCAGACATGGATCCTCCACCACAACTTCCTCCATACCCTGAACCTTTCCCACCTCCAGACATGGATCCACCCCCAGACATGGATCCACCACTGCTTGAACTTCCTCCTCCATATCCTGAACCTTTTCCTCCTCCAGACATGGATCCACCTCCAGACATGGATCCTCCACCACAGCTTCCTCCCCCTCCATATCCTGAACCTTTTCCTCCTCCAGACATGGATCCTCCACCAGACATGGATCCACCCCCAGACATGGATCCACCACTGCTTGAACTTCCTCCTCCATATCCTGAACCTTTCCCACCTCCAGACATGGATCCACCACCACCAGAGCTTCCACCTCCATACCCTGAGCCTTTTCCTCCTCCAGACATGGATCCACCACCTCCAGACATGGATCCTCCACCACAGCTTCCTCCATACCCTGAGCCTTTCCCACCTCCAGACATGGATCCTCCACCCCCAGACATGGATCCACCACTGCTTGAACTTCCTCCTCCATACCCTGAGCCTTTCCCACCTCCAGACACGGATCCTCCACCACAACTTCCTCCATATCCTGAACCTTTCCCACCTCCAGACATGGATCCACCCCCAGACATGGATCCACCACTGCTTGAACTTCCTCCTCCATATCCTGAGCCTTTCCCACCCCCAGACATGGATCCACCCCCTGAACTTCCTCCTCCTCCATACCCTGAGCCTTTCCCACCTCCAGACATGGATCCTCCACCTCCAGACATGGATCCACCACTGCTTGAACTTCCTCCATACCCTGAGCCTTTCCCACCTCCAGACATGGATCCACCACCCCCAGACATGGATCCACCTCCAGACATGGATCCTCCACCACAGCTTCCTCCATATCCTGAGCCTTTCCCACCTCCAGACATGGATCCACCACTTGAACTTCCTCCTCCTCCATATCCTGAGCCTTTCCCACCACCAGACATGGATCCACCACCTCCAGACATGGATCCTCCACTTGAACTTCCTCCTCCTCCATATCCTGAGCCTTTCCCACCTCCGGACATGGATCCACCACCTCCAGACATGGATCCTCCACCACAGCTTCCTCCTCCTCCATACCCTGAGCCTTTCCCACCTCCAGACATGGATCCACCACTTGAACTTCCTCCTCCTCCATATCCTGAGCCTTTCCCACCACCAGACATGGATCCACCACCACCAGAGCTTCCACCTCCATACCCTGAGCCTTTCCCACCTCCAGACATGGATCCACCTCCAGACATGGATCCACCACCAGACATGGATCCTCCACCACAGCTTCCTCCATATCCTGAACCTTTCCCACCCCCAGACATGGATCCACCACTTGAACTTCCTCCTCCTCCATATCCTGAGCCTTTCCCACCTCCAGACATGGATCCACCTCCAGACATGGATCCTCCACCACAACTTCCTCCATATCCTGAACCTTTCCCACCTCCAGACATGGATCCACTACTGCTTGAACTTCCTCCTCCATACCCTGAACCTTTTCCTCCTCCAGACATGGATCCACCTCCAGACATGGACCCTCCACCCCTAGACATGGATCCCCCCCCTCCAGAGCTCCCCCTTTTCCCCCCTCCAGAGATGGGTCCCCTCATCCCGCCCCCTCCGGAGCTGCTTCCCCCTTTCCCCCCCTTGGTCCCTCCGGGTCCCGCCTCGAAGGCCCCGCTCGTTCTCGTGCTGTGCTCGATGACACCTGCAAGGAAAAAAGGATGGATTCAAATCCACCCTGTGCTCTTTTCAACCCCCAAAATTGGGATTTTAGGACATTCCTTCCCTTAGGGCCATCCCTTGAAGGATCTCCGGGGCAGAGATCGACCCATGGAATGTTTTATCCCTTTTTTTTCTGGGGGTTTAATTTATTTTTAACCTGATTTCTGTCTTTTTTTCCCTCTCCCTGTTTAGGGAAGGTTGAGACTCTGAGTTTCTCTGCCTCCCATTCCCACGAATTTCAGGAGCTGGTTTTGATTTCCACAAAATTTCGGGAGTTGTTTTTCTTAATTAATCCCACAAATTTCACGAGAGGTTTTTTATTTCCACAAATTTCAGGACTGGTTTTTTTTTTTATTATTATTTCCACAAATTTCAGGACTGTTTTTATTATTTCCACAAATTTCAGGACTGTTTTTTATTATTTCCACAAATTTCAGGACTGTTTTTTTTTTATCTCCACAAATTTTAGGACTGTTTTTTATTTCCACAAATTTCAAGACTGTTTTTTTTATTTCCACAAATTTCAGGAGTGCTTTTTATTATTTCCACAAATTTCAGGAGTGTTTTTATTAATTATTTCCACAAGTTTTAGGAGTGTGTTTTTTTTTTTTTTTTTTTTTTCCACAAATATCAGGAGTTGTTTTTATTAATTATTTCCACAAGTTTTAGGAGTGTTTTTTTTTATTTCCACAAATTTCAGGACTGGTTTTTTTATTTCCACAAATTTCAGGACTGTTTTTTTTTATTTCCACAGATTTCAGGACTGGTTTTTTTATTTCCACAAATTTCAGGACTGGTTTGTTTTTTTTTTATTATTTCCATAAATTTCAGGACTGGCTTTTTATTTCCACAAATTTCAGGACTGGTTTTTTTATTTCCACAAATTTCAGGACTGTTTTTTTTTTATCTCCACAAATTTTAGGACTGTTTTTTATTATTTCCACAAATATCAGAAGTTGTTTTTATTAATTATTTTCACAAGTTTTAGGAGTGGGTTTTTTTTTTTATTTCCACAAATTTCAGGACTGGTTTTTATTATTTCCACAAATTTCAGGAAAGTTTTTTTATTTCCACAAATTTTAGGACTGGTTTTTTATTTCCACAGATTTCAGGACTGTTTTTTATTATTTCCACAAATTTCAGGAATTTTTTTTTTATTTCCACGAATTTCAGGACTGGTTTTTTTTATTTCCATGAATTTCAGGACTGGTTTTATTATTTCTACAAATTTCAGGACTGGGTTTTTTTATTTCCAGAAATTTCAGGACTGGTTTTTTTTTTATTTCCACAAATTTCAGGAATGCTTTTTATTATTTCCACAAATTTCAGGAATGTTGTTTTATTTCCACAAATTTCAGGAATGTTGTTTTATTTCCAGAAATTTCTAGGACTGGTTTTTTTTTTTTTATTTCCACAAATTTCAGGACTGGGTTTTTTTTATTTCCACAAATTTTCAGATGGGTTTTTATTTCCTCCTCTTCTGCCCTGTAGAGCAAGTGAAACAATTCCCAGTTCCTCCCAGTTTGGTTGGAATTAGCCGATAATTGGGAAGCCACCTGAGATTTGGACACATTTTCCACCCAAAAATTCCCCTTGGAGTCGTTCCCTGAATGATTTGAGATGGGAATTGGGATATTTGTGGGTGTTGAAAGCACAGAGTGGGCTCAGTTCTCTTAAAAAAGATGGGAAGGGAATTTTTGGGATACTCACAGATCGTGGCTGGGGATCCCTCCTGGATCCTGGGGAGGAAAAGAGACAGTGAGATAAAACGGCCTGGAAATGAGAATTGACTCAAAAATTGACACAGAAACCGAAAATTGTGTTAAAATCGAACCTGAAATTAAAATTAGAATTTAAACTGAAGTTCGAATCGACACAGGAATTAAGATTGAAATTAAAAATTGAAATTTAAAACAAATTCAAGTTGAAATTTAGAACAAATTAAAATGGAAATGAATAATCCTGACATTTAAAACTGAAATTTAAAGCTGAAATTTAAAACTAAAATTTAAAGCTAAAATTTAAAACTAAAATTAAAAACTAAAATTTAAAACTAAAATTTAAAACTAAAATTTAAAACACTAAAAATTAAAACTGATATTAGAAATTGACATTTAAAACTGAACTTTAAAATTGAAATTTCAAACTAAAAAAACTAAAATTAAAAACTGAAAATAAAACCTGAAATTAAAACTAAATTTAAAAATTGAAATTTAAAGCTGAAATTAAAAACTAAAATGAAAAGTGAAATTTAAAGCTGAAATTTTAAACTGACATTAAAAATTGAAATTAAAATGGAATTTCAAACGAAAATGGAAATGAAAACTGAATTCAAAACTAAAACTAAAAACTGGAACCAAAATTGAAACTGAAACTGAAATTAAAACTGAATTTAAAACCAAGAATTGAAACTAAAACTCAAATCCCAAGGGATGAGAGTGCTGAGGTCTCCCCTGAGCCTCGTCCTCCTCTCCAGGCTCAACATTCCCAGCTCCCTCAGCCTCTCCCTATGGGAATTGTGCTCCAGACCCTTCCCTGGATTTTCTCCAGCCCCTCCCTGTCCTTCCTGACCCGAGGGCCCCAGAGCTGGACACGGCACTCCAGGGGTGGCCTCGGCAGGGACAGAATCCCTTCCCTGCTCACACAATCCCTTCCCTGCTCACACAATCCCTTCCCTGCTCACACAATCCCTGCTCACACAATCCCTTCCCTGCTCACAGAATCCCTTCCCTGCTCACACAATCCCTTCCCTGCTCACACAATCCCTGCCCTGCTCACACAATCCCTGCCCTGCTCACACAATCCCTGCTCACACAATCCTTTCCCTGCTCACACAATCCCTTCCCTGCTCACAGAATCCCTGCCCTGCTCACACAATCCCTGCCCTGCTCACAGAATCCCTGCCCTGCTCAGAGTCCATTCCCTGCTCACACAATCCCTGCCCTGCTCACACAATCCCTTCCCTGCTCACAGAATCCCTGCCCTGCTCACACAATCCCTTCCCTGCTCACACAATCCCTGCTCACAGAATCCCTTCCCTGCTCACACAATCCCTTCCCTGCTCACACAATCCTTTCCCTGCTCACACAACCTCCCTTCCTTCTGCTCACACAATCCTGTCCCTGCTCACACAATCCCTGTCCCTGCTCACACAATCCCTTCCTGCTCACAATCTGTGCTCACACAATCCTGCCCTGCTCACACAACCCTTCCTGCTCCACACAATCCCTGCTCCCACCCTGCTCACACAACTCCCTCTCCTCTGCTCACACAACCCTCCCTGCTCACACATCTGTCCCCTCCCTGTCTCCACACGAACTCCCTGCCCTGCTCACACAACTCCCTCAGCCCTGCTCACACAATCCCTTCCCTGTCTCACACAACTCCCTGCTCCTTTTGTCCCTCACACAATCCCTGCCCTGCTCACACAACTCCCTTTGTCCCCTGCTCACACAATCCCTCTTGTCCACTCCCTGTCCTCACAACATCCTTCCCAGCTCACCTTTCTTGTCCCCCTGCTCACACAATCCCTCCTGCTCCCTCCTTCTGCTCACAGAATCCCTTCCCTGCTCACACAATCCCTTCCCAATCTGTCCCCAACACCCCCAGCTCCCTTTTTGTCCCCCTAATCTGTCCCCAACACCCCCAGCTCCCTTTGTCCCCCCAATCTGTCCCCAGCCCGTGGGGTTTTTCCGAAGGGCAGGACCCGGCCCTTTTTCCCGGTTGAACCCCATCCCTTGGGAATCATCCCACGGATCCAGAGCCCCACCTGAGCTCCTCCTCCTCCAGCAGGGACCTGTACAGGGCGATCTCCACGTCCAGGGCCATCTTGGCCCTCAGCAGCTCCTGGTGGTCCCTCAGGAGCCTCCCCAGGTCCCTCCGGGCGTCCTGCAGGGCCTCCTCCAGCTCCCGCAGCTTCTCCCGCCCTTCCCTCACCGAGCGGCTCCCCCTGAGCTCGGCGGCCCCCAGGGAATCCTGCAGGCTGGAATTCTGGGGGGGGATAAAGGGGGGTTAATTTAACCTTCCACCAGCCCCAGGAAGGGATTTGGGAGGGATGGGGGAGAACTCGTGGTTGGGAGGGTCCCGCATGGGGGGATTCCTGGAGTGCAGGAGAAGCTGGGAATTCCCACCCTCAAACCTTCCCGGCATTCCTCGGAAATTTAAGGGCTTTTCTTAATGACAGGATTCCAAAAATGGGTAAATTCACCCAAATTAAATCCCATTTTCAAACTCTCACGTCGTTCCTCAGAAATTTAAGGACTTTTCTTAATGACAGAATTCCAAAAATGGGTAAATTCACCCATAATTAAATCTCCATTTTCAAGCTCTCCTGGCATTCCTCAGAAATTTAAGGACTTGCCTCAGTGACAGGATTCCAAAAATGGGTAAATTCACCCAAAATTAAATCCCATTTTCAAGCTCTCCTGGCATTCCTTGGAATTTTAAGGGCTTTCCTTAATGACAGGATTCCAAAAATGGGTAAATTAACCCAAAATTAAATCCCAGTGTAAATCCCATTTTCCAACCCTCTCGGCATTCCTCAGAAATTTAAGGACTTTCCTTAATGACAGGATTCCAAAAATGGGTAAATTCACCCATAGTTAAATCCCATTTTCAAGCTCTCTCGGCATTCCTCGGAAATTTAAGGACTTGCCTCAGTGACAGAATTCCAAAAATCAGTAAATTCACCCCAAATTAAATCCCAGTGTAAATCCCATTTTCCAACCCTCTCGGCATTCCTCAGAAATTTAAGGACTTTTCTTAATGACAGAATTCCAAAAGTGGATCAATTAACCCATATTAAATCCCATTTTCAAGCTCTCCTGGCATTCCTTGGAAATTTAGGGACTTTCCTTAATGAAAGAACTCAAAAACTGGATAAATTCACCCAGATTAAATCCCACTTTGGATCCCATTTTCAAACTCTCCCGACATTCCTCGGAAATTTAAGGACTTCCCTCAATGCAGAATTCCAAAATTTCATTATATTGGGTGAATTAACCCAAACTAAACCCCAGCATAAATCCCACTTTCAAACCCTCCTGGTATTCCTCAGAAATTAAAGACTTTCCTTAACGACAGAACTCCAAAGATGCAGGTAAATTCACCCAAATTAAATCCCAATTTCGAACCCATTTTCAAACTCTCCCAGCATTCCTTGGAAATTTAAGGACTTTCCTTAATGACAAAACTCCAAAGAGGGGTAAATTCACCCAAAATCAAATCCCAATTTGGATCCCACTTTCCAACCCTCCCGACATTCCTTGGAAATCAAAGACTTTCCTCAACAGCAGAACTCCAAAAAACGCTTTAGACCCGGCAAATTATCCCAAATTCCATCCCGATGAAACTCCCAAAAATCCAAATCCGCTTCGCTTGGAAGGAAATCACCCCCCCTTTCCCCCCACCACGTTTGCCTCCAGAGGATCATTGAGTTCCCCTGGAAAATCCCCTTGGAAAAGCTGAGATCCACCATCCTCACCCTCTTCCTGGCGGCCTCGACCTCCGGCCGGAGCCTCTGGATGTGCCGGGCGAGCTCCTGGAGCTCCCGGTGGCTGCTCCTCAGCTGCTCCCGCTGGCTCTCCCAGGCGTCCTGGAGCTCCTGGTACTGATGGGAAAATTGGGATGGGAAATGAGACATTTTGGGGTGTTTTTGGGGTGTTTTTATGTGTTTTTGGCGGGGGGACGCTCACCCTGTGGCGGTACGTGGCGTCCAGCTCGGCCGCGCTGCGCCGGGCGATGGCCTCGTGTTCCCGGCGCATCTCCTGCAGGAGCCCCTCCAGGTCCACCTCCGGGCTGGGATCCACGGACAGGGTCACCTCGGTGTCCCCAGCCAGGCCCTGCAGCTGGGACAGCTCCTGGAGGGGAGGGGGGGGGCAGAGGGGATGGGATTTTAGGGTTGTGACGCTGCGGGGGGTTGGGTTTTCCATGTGGGAAAAGCAGGGTTGGGATTTTATCACCATCACCTCATTGGTTTGGATTTTCCATATGGGAAGCCAGGGTTGGGATTTTATCACCATCACCTCATTGGTTTGGGTTCTCAATATGGGAAACCAGGGTTGGGATTTCACCACTGACCCATCATTGTTTTGGGTTCTCAATATGGGAAACCAGGGTTGGGATTTTATCACCATCACCTCATTGGTTTGGGTTTTCCATATGGGAAAAGCAGGGTTGGGATTTTATCACCATCACCTCATTGGTTTGGGTTCTCAATATGGGAAACCAGGGTTGGGATTTTATCACCATCACCTCATTGATTTGGATTTTTATATGGAAAAGCAGGGTTGGGATTTTATCACCATCACCTCATTGGTTTGGATTTTCCATATGGGAAACCAAGGTTGGGATTTTATCACCATCACCTCATTGGTTTGGATTTTCCATGTGGGAAAAGCAGGGTTGGGATTTTATCACCATCACCTCATTGGTTTGGATTTTCCATGTGGGAAAAGCAGGGTTGGGATTTCACATGACCACTGGTTTGGGTTCTCAACACGGCAACCAGGGTTTGAGATTTTCCATATGGTAACACCAGGGTTGAGTTTCCATGGAATTCATCACTGACCCATCATTGATTTGAATTTTTATAGGGGAAAACCAAGGTTGGGATTTTAGGGTTGTCCCACCATTGGTTTGGATTTTCCATATGGTAAACCAGGGTTGGGATTTTCCCACTGTCCCATCACTGCTTTGAATTCCCAGGCACTTCCAGCCCTTTTGGGACACACCAGGCCCCCTCTCCACACACAGATTTGTGAGATAAAGGCCTTATAAATTAATTATATAGGCCTTATGAATTAATTAAATGTTCATTTTGATGTGTATGTACGTTATAAATATTACTATATTATATATATGATAATATATTATGATGATATAAATTCTTATCTAGATTATATAAATATAGATATGTAATGCATGGGCCTTATAAATTATTTAAATATTATTTTCCATTTTTACATAGAGATAATAAGCATTATTATCATTATAGACTTATAATATCTACATTTATATATAAATAAATATCGATGTTATATGTACTCTATAGACCTTATGATATTAATATAATTCATATTAATGGTAGAAGTAAAAAGGACCAAAGGCCTTCATAAATTAATGACATGAATTAGGTATTATTTCTGCTATAAATAGACATAACTATATATAAAAGTATATAAAATATATAAAATATATAGATATTAAAATGGCTATAACATGATATATTATAATTTTTATATATTATATATTTACTTTTATTTTATACTAATTAATTACACTAATAATAAATTAATCCTCCTCACCAAAAATTCCCATTTAGGCAGAATTCCCCCCCAAAAAAATACATGTTTTTAAGACTTGAGGGGGGGAGATTTTAATCACTCACAGCTTCGTGTAAACACCGGAGGAATTCCAGCTCCTGCTTCAGGATTTCCACCCTCACATCCAGCTCCATTTTCCCCATGTAGGCGCTGTCCAGTTCCTGGGGGGGAAAAAAAAAACCCAAAAATTCAAATTCCATCATCATATTCACCTTTTTGGCTCCAAATCCTCCGCTGGAATTCGATTTTTAGTGTATTCTCAAAAAAAACTCCATCCCTGACATCAAATATTGTCCCCACTGGAGCTCTGGATTTCCTGGGAAAAGCCACAGAGGGGAAAGTGTGGAAAAAAAAATCTGAGAGAGGAGGGAAAAAAAAAAACAGGGTGGAAAATGAACCCCAAAAAAAAACCAAGGGCCAAAAAAAATCCCTTCCCGGGGTGGAAAAAAAAGGGAAAATTCGGGTTTTGTTCTTCCTTTGGGTAAAAAGTGGCCGGAATTCTCCGTTTTCCCCTGGATTTTGTTCCCCTGGGCATGATTTGACCTAAAAAAAAGACTTTTTGCTCGAGCTGGGGTTGAGAGAAGAAAAAAAATGGGGAAAACGGAGGGAAAAAACAGCATTTTTGGGGGTTTATTTCCCAGAATCCCACAATTCTGAGGTGGGAAGGAACCAGATGAACTTCCAGAGATAAATTCTCCCTGCTGGGCCTCTTTTTTGGGGGTTCAGCCGGAATTAAAACCCACCAGAACCCTCATTTTTGGTGTTTTTGTGGCTCGGTTTTGGGGAGGGGTCTCCGCTTACTCCACCTTTTTAAGCTCCACAAATTCCTCCTCCCGGGCCGTGCGTTTGTTGATCTCGTCCTCGAACCTGGGGGCGGGGAGGAGGTGCGTGATTATCGGTTATTAATTCACCGAGAAAATTGATCTGTTATCTGTTATTGACCCACTTAACACCTCCATTATCAATTAATCCGTTTAACTCCTCTATTATCTGCCATTTCCTCCTTTAATTACTCAGTCAGCTGGGTCAGGAGACAAAGCAACCACTCCCTCCCTCAAAAAAAAAAGCGAATTTCAAATCAAGTTCCACTTCAATTCCAATTTCTGGCAGCTCCCCCCCCCCAGAAAAAAATAATAATTAAAAAAAAATCGGTCCTAAGTGTGGCAATTTTGGGCTGAACTTCCCTTTTTTCGGAGCTGGGACAACCCCAGCACCCTTTTTTCCCCTCCCACCACCCCAAAATTCGGGGTTATCCACCTGTTTTTGTCACCTGAGACAACCCCAGCACCCTTTTTTTCCCTCCCACCACCCCAAAATTCGGGGTTATCCACCTGTTTTTGTCACCTGAGACAACCCCAGCACCCTTTTTTCCCTCCAACCCCCCCAAAATTGGGAATTTCCCACCTATTTTTGGAATCTCCCATCAGCTGCAGCACCTTGTAGGCTTTGCCACCTTTTTTCCCCTCCCACCACCCCAAAATTCGGGGTTTCCCACCTGTTTTTGTCACCTGGGACAACCCCAGCACCCTTTTTTCCCCTCACACCACCCCAAAAATGGGAATTTCCCACCTGTTTTTATAATCTCCCACCAGCTGCAGCATCCTGCCACCTTTTTTTCCCCTCCCACCACCCCAAAATTCGGGGTTATCCACCTGTTTTTGTCACCTGGGACAACCCCAGTACCCTTTTTTTCCCTCCAACCCCCCCAAAATTGGGGGTTTCCCACCTATTTTTGTCACCTGGGACAAACCCAGCACCCTTTTTTCCCCTCCCACACCCCAAAATTCGGGCTTTCCCACCTGTCTTTGTAACTTCCCATCAGCTGCAGCACCTTGTAGGCTTTGCCACCACCCTCCCCAGGTAAATTCACCCAAATTAAATCCCAATATAAATCCCATTTTCAAAGTCTCACGGCATTCTTTGGAAATTTAAGGACTTCCCTCAACAACAGAACTCCAAAAAAATGGATAAATTAACCCATATTAAATCCAATTTTTGGGAAAACCCCGGCAACCTTTTTTTTTTTTTTTTCTCAACCCCCAAAATCCAGGCTTTCCCACCTGTCCTTGTACTCCCCCACCAGCTGCAGCATGCTGTAAGCCTCGGGATCCAGCTGCTCCCTCTGGCTCTGGAGCGTCTGGAGCTGCCTCTGGAGGTTGGAGATGTAGGACTGGAAGAAGGAGCAGATGCTCCTGCTCTCCTCGGGGCCCGAGCTCTGCCCCTGCAGCAGCTCCCACTTGGCCAGCAGGGCCTGGTTCTGCCTCTCCAGGCTCTGCACCTGGAGAAGGGGAAAAAACAAAAAAAAATTGGGATGTCCCGATGTGGGAACAGGCTGGGAATGTTCCCCTGGAGAAGGGAAGGATCCAGGGAGAGCTCAGAGCCTTTTCCAGGGCCTAAAGGGGCTCCAGGAGAGCTGGAGAGGGATTTGGGGATGAGGGGATGGAGGGACAGCACACAGGGAGTGGCTTCCCACTGGGAAAGGTGGGAGTTAGGTGGGATTTTGGGAAGGAATTCCTGGCTGGAATGGGTTTCCCAGAGAAGCTGTGGCTGCCCCTGCATCCCTGGGAGTGCCCAAATCCAGGCTGGAGCCCCCTGGGATGGTGGGAGGGGTCCAAGGTGGGACTGGATGGGATTTAAGGTCCCTCCAACCCCACCCATTCCAGGATTCCACGATTCTGGAGCCAGGCTGGGAGAGCTGGGAATGTCCAACCTGGAGAAGGGAAGGATCCAGAGAGAGCTCAGAGCCACTTTCAGGGCTTGGAGGGGCTCCAGGAGAGCTGGAGAGGGATTTGGGATGAGGGGATGGAGGGACAGCACACAGGGAATGGCTTCCCGCTGGGAAAGGGGGGGCTGGATGGGAGATTGGGAAGGAATTCCTGGCTGGGAGGCTCTGGAATGGATTCCCCAGGGGATGCCCCATCCCTGGAAGTGCCCAAGGCCAGGTTGGATCCCCCTGGGATGGTGGGAGGGGTTGGGACTGGATCACCTTTAGTGCCCTTTCCAATCCATTCCATGATTTTCCCTCAGTTATTCCAGGCTGGAGCAGCTTTTCCCTCACTCCTGCCCAGTTTGTTTTCGTGGGATCAGGGACCAATTTGGGTTGGAAGTGACTTTTAAAGGCCATTTTTCCTTCCCTGGGGGCTCCAAAAGAGCTGGAGAGGGACTTTGGGACGAGGAGGGAGGGTCGGGACAAGGGATGGCGGCTCCCAACGGGAAGAGGGGAAGATTAGTTGGGATATCGGGAATAAATCCCTCCCTGGGAGGGGTGGGGAGGCCCTGGGATGGATTTCCCAGAGGATTCCCCATCCCTGGGAATGTCCAAGACCAGGTTGGGACGACCTGGGATGGTGGGAGGTGCCCCTGGTGGGTGGGATGGGAGGGGATGACTTCGAGGTCCCTCCCAACCCGAACCACTCCACCATTCCCTGACACCCAACCTGTAAAAATGAGACCCCCAAATTATTTGGGAGGGAGGTGAAAAAAAGGAGCCCCAGACCCTCCCAGTTTTCCAGGGCCGTGAATGTTTAAACCTGGGGGGGGGTCTCTGATGGGTTGGGAGAGAGGCAGGACCCCCAAACCAAAGAATTCCTGGGGGAAAATTCAGAGGAGTTTTTGCTTTTCTTGAGAAAAAAGAATTAAAAAAAACCAAATTAGGAGGAAAAACAGGGATGTCCAAACCCACCCCCCCAGTTTTTCCTGCTGCCTCCAACCATCCCCAGGCACCAGGACGAAGGGATAGACATTCCCAGAATGTCTTTTTTTCCTTTTTCCCTGGAAAAAGGATCGAGTTAACGAGGTGGGGGTGGTGGTTTATTGTCCTGCCACCTGCTTGGGGAGCTTCCCAGCGGGAATTCGCCGGGAATTCAGCCAATCCCGGGATTTGGAGAGGGAGAAGAGGGAGAAAACCCAGGGGGGGGACCCACCTTGTCGATGAAGGAGGCGAACTTGTCGTTGAGGGCCTTGATCTGCTCCTTCTCCTCCGAGCGCGCCCTCTGGAATTCGGGATCCACCTCCAGCTCCAGGGGCCTCAGCAGGGCGGTGTTGACGCGGACCCCCTCGATGCCACCACCCCGGGGCGTCCCGGCGTGTCCCACCCCCTGTCCCGCTGCCCCCCTGCCTGGACTCATCCCAGAGGCGCTTCCCAACCTCGGGAAATTCCCCCTTCCATAAAACCCCCTCTGGGGTTCTCTCCATCCGCCGAACCTCCCCCATCCTCCGGGAGAGGGGTGGGCATTCCCGAAGCCCCCCAGGCCGTGGTGGAGGCTCCTGCTGCCGAATCCCTGCCCGATCCCGGTGTATCCCTGCCCGATCCCGGAGTATCCCTGCCCGATCCCGGTGTATCCCTGCCCGATCCCGGAGTATCTCCCGTCCCCGGCGCCCCCCAAAGTCCCGCAGTGGGCGGAGGAGGAGCTGAAATTCCCGTCGTATCGGCACAAATATCTTCTCATGGTAGAGCGGGATTTGAGGAGGGGGGGTGTGGGAAAAAAATAAAACCAACCCAAAATAAATAAATTAGGGGAGCTGGAGGGATCCTCAGCTGCGGGAAGTTCTCCAGGGGAAGTTCTCCTTTATAGGATGGCGGGGAGCGGAGCCCGGCTCCATTCCCGGTTAATTGGCGGGTCGTTAAAGTTGTTGATGGGTTTGGTTGGTTCATTAGGGGTGCAATTAGGGGTGCCCCGGAGAGAGAGAGAGAGGGAGGCGGGATAAACACCCGGCACCGGCAGGTTGTGTAACCCCCCTCAAAATCCCTCCTGACTCACCGGCCCTGCTGACGGAGCTCTCCTTATCTGCCGCGGCCTTCCCCCCGCATCCCTAATTAATTACGGTTATCCCGCTCGTCCCCGGCCGCTGCTCCGCTCCCAAATTTCCCCATCCCGGCGGGAATCGCGGGGCACGAGGCCCTGGCGGGGTCAGGGAGGGGGGGGTCGGACCTGCCCCCCCCCATCCCGGGAGCACCAGCCCCGCTTGCCTTGGCTTCCCAATCCCGCTTCCCTCCCATTCCCGGAATATCCCCCTTTGGCCTCCCAATCCCTCTTTTCTCACATTCCCAATTCCCTCTTTTCTCCCTTTCCCAGAATATCCCCCTTTGGCCTCCCAATCCCTCTTTTCTCCCATTCCCAATTCCCTCTTTCTTCTCGTTCCCAGAATACCTTCCCTTGGCTTCCCAATCCCTCTTCCCCTTCATTCCCCATTCCCTCTTTCCTCTCATTCCCAGAATATCCTCCCTTGGCTTCCCAGTTTCTCTTCCCTCTCATTCCCAGGATATTTTCTCTTGGCTTCCCATTTCCTCATTTCTCTCATTCCCAATTCCCTCTTTCCTTTCATTCCCAATTCCCTCTTTCCTCCCATTCCCAGAATATCCTCCTTTGGCCTCCCAATCCCTCTTTTCTCTCATTCCCAATTCCCTCTTTCCTCCCATTCCCAGAATATCCTCCTTTGGCCTCCCATTTCCTCATTTCTCTCATTCCCAATTCCCTCTTTTCCTTTCATTCCCAATTCCCTCTTTTCTCCCTTTCCCAGAATATCCCCCTTTGGCCTCTCATTCCCTCTTTTCTTCCATTCCCAATTCCCTCTTTTCTCTCATTCCCACAATATCCTCCCTTTGGATTCCCAATCCCTCTTTTCTCTCATTCCCAGTTCCCTCTTTCCTCCCATTCCCACAACATTCCATTGATAATTATTCCTTCTTCAGGGACAGGGAAAATCTGCTCTGGTTTCCCTGCTCGTGGCATAACAAAAACCCAAACCCCAAACTTTATAAATTGTCTTGAAAAAGGTAAAATAAACAAATAAATAAATTAATTAATTAATTTTGGGCTTTGAAAATAGATTTTTTTTAAAAAAATCAATAAATGGATGCAGAGTTTGAAAAGGAAAATAAAAAGCTCGGAGGGAAATTGTCATCGACCAACATACTTTTTTTTTTAAACGAATTTTTAAATTTTTTTTTAAATTATTTTAAACTCATCTTCTTAATTAATTAAAAAATATCAATAAAAAATTTAAATTCATCCTGTTAATTTCAATTAATCTCAGGAATTAAACAAAAAAACCCTCCAAAAAAACCCTCCTGGGATCACTTCCCAAGGGAGGCACCTCCCCTTTGTCCCCTCCGTGACCTCCAGAGGGGCTGGATCGGGATCGTCTCCATCCCAAAGGGAATTCCCAACCCCCTCCCGGGTCCTATCCAGGTTCTGTGCTCAGGGCTGGCCAATCCAACCTCCCCATTCCCAATTCCCAGCTTTCCCAGCCTGGAAAAGAGCCTCCTAAATCCCCGAAATTCAACAGCTGGAATATCCAGAGGTGGGCGAGGATGCTCGGGGAGCAGAAAAAGGGCTTTTCCCAACTGGAGAACCGGAGTTTTCCACCAAAAAAACAGCTGAGAAATCCACTTTTCCCTGCCAAAATTGATCTCCTCCCGCCTCCCACCGGGAGTGGCTCTTCGGGCCTCGCATTTGGGCTGATTTTTGGGATTAAACCTCGCTGATTTTCTGCATTTGGTGGGGAAATTCATCCCGATTTCCCGCCGGATTCCCGCTTTTTATAAACCCGGATCCGAATCCGGGCTCGGGGATCGGGAATTCCTGCAGGAATTGATAATTATGGGGGAACAAAGGGTTTTTTAAAAAAAAGGGCAATTTTAAGGTTAAGGGGGATGGAAATCCAGGAAGAGGCTGGAAAGAGGTTGGAGCCGGGCCGGGATTTGGGATTTTCCCTCCCCAGGGGGGAGGTTTGGGGTTGGAAAACCTGGGGGGAGGAGGGGGAAATTCCTCAGGGTTGTCCAGCCCTGGAAGGGCTTCCCAGGGAGTCCCCACCCTTTGGAAGTGTCCGGAATTCCCTTGGGAATGTGGTCAGGGTTGGCCTTGGAGGCCTGGATCGGGTTGGATGATCCCAAAGGATTCTCCAGCCTGAGGGATCCCGGGATTCCAAAGGGCTCCATCCCCGCTCTCCCCACTTGGAGAGCGGCTCATTCCAAGCCGGGAAAGGCTCCGGATCCTCCGCAGGGATCTTGGAGGGAACACCCCCATCCCAAACAACCCCAATCCGGGTGGGACATCCCCAAAAATCCCCGCCCTGGGCAATTCCGAGATTCCCGAGCGCCTGAGAGATTCCCAAACCCAGGAAGCAGCCTCGGGATTGGGGAGCGTGGGGTGGGAATCGGGGCTGGCACCGGCCCAGCACCCCAAAAACCCCGCCCGGACCTGCCCGACCGGCTCCAGGGATTGGGATGGAATCCAGGGATGGGATGAAGGGGCAGCTTCCTCTTCCTGCCGTCCCCAGGATCGCGGGTTCATCCATCACCACCCACTCCCGGCGTTTCCACGGGCTCAGGATTTATCCCTGTGGATTTTAAGGGCGGGTTTCGACCCCCAAAAATTGTCCCACTCCCCTCGAGCTTTTGGGGCAGAAACTCCACGTGTTTTAATTCCCCCACCCGGATGATCCCGTGGGGAAGTTCATCCCGCCTGGATGAGCCTCCGGGACAGGAGTGGGGCTCCCTGGGGGGTTTTGTGGATCACGGGTGGACCTGGAGAGCCCCTCAACCCCTTCCAGAGCTGATCCATCCTCCCAGGAGTCTTGGAATCAGGCCCAGAAATTCCCAAACCGGCCCCGAATTCTTGGGATGCGGGAACTGGGAAAGCTCCAGGGCCCCCCCAAAAATCCCCCCGTGTCCAACCCAGCCCACGAATGGGGATCGGGAACTCAGGGAAACACCTCGACATTCCCGAGGGATCTCCCGGATCGGCTCAAAGCAGGATCAGGGAATGGGTTGGGTTGGAAGGGAGCTCAAAGATCGTCCGGTTCCAGCCCCTTCCCACCATCCCAGGGGGATCCAACCCGGCCTTGGGCACTTCCAGGGATGGGGAATCGTCTGGGAATTCCATCCCAGCTCCTCCCCACCCTCCCAGCCAGGAATTCCTTCCCAATATCGCCCTTTCCCAGTGGGAAGCCATTCCCTGTGTGCTGTCCCTCCATCCCAAATCCCAAATCCCTCTCCAGCTCTCCTGGAGCCCCCTCAGGAACTGGAAGGGGGTCCCAAACTCTCCCTGGATCCTTCCCTTCTCCAGGGGAACATTCCCAACTCTCCCAGCCTAGCTCCAGAATCGAGGAATCCTGGAATGGGTTGGGTTGGAGGGACCTTAAATCCCATCCAGTCCCACCTTGGACCCCTCCCACCATCCCAGGGGGATCCAGCCTGGATTTGGGCACTCCCAGGGATCCACAAGCATAGAAAAACTCCAAGAAAATAGAAATTTAATAAATAAATAAATAAAAAATGGGGGAGTTAAAAAAAGAGCTACAGAAACCACAAAACCTGAAATCCTGACTTAAATCCCGCGGATACCTCGTTAAAAAAATAAGCCTCGTTAAAAACAAACCTCGTTAAAAAATTAACCCCGTTAAAAACAAACCCCGCTAAAAATTAACCTCATCACCTCAAGACACAAAGGAAGGAGCTTTAAAAGGCCCCACCGGCGGAGCAGAGAGCGGGTAATTAAGGACGTTAATGAATTTACAGCCATTTAAGTGGGTGCAGCAGCGGGGAGGACGGGGCAGCAGAGCGCCCGCGCCGTAAATTGGGGTGTTTAAATTTAATTGCTGCCCCGACGGGAGCCGATAAACACCCTCGGAGGGAGATCTGGATCTGCAGCCGCCCGAATTCCTGCCTAATGAGGGCCCCAAGAGGCTCGGAAATGGGGCTGGGATGACGCGGCCCCTCGTGAAAATGCCTTTAAACCCACGGACTTTTCCTTTTCTCCCTCCCCGAGTCAGCGAAGGCCGCGAGGGGGGGGAAAAAGGGAAGAGAAATGTCAAAAAAAATGGTGATTTTTTTAAAGGAAAAAGAGGTGAAATGTTGGCGTTCGGTCAATAATTTGGATTATTTCAATCCTGGAATGTTTTGTCCTGGTCACGCAGATATTCCCACAGCAGGGATTTAGGGGACAGGGGGATCAGGTGGAGGTTCCCCCACCCGGATTGGAGCTGGATGAGAGTGGGAACTGCTGTTGGACCCCAATCCCTCCCTCGGGGAATCCTCAGAATTCCAGGAGTTTTCCACACCTGGTGATCAAAAGCGAAGTTTCCCTGCGAGGAAACTGCGATTTGAGGGGATCCCAGGAATTCCGAGGAAGCATTTCCATAAAAAGCTGTGAGGACTCGGAGGAGGGAAATAAATGAAGAGAAATGTCAAAAAAATGGTGATTTTTTTTAAAGGAAAAAGAGGTGAAATGTTGGCGTTCGGTCAATAATTTGGATTATTTCAATCCTGGAATGTTTTGTCCTGGTCACGCAGATATTCCCACAGCAGGGATTTGGGGGATCAGGTGGAGGTTCCCCCACTCGGGTCGGAGCTGGCTGAGAGTGGGAATTGCTGCTGGACCCCAGGGAACGATCCCTCCCTCGGGGAATCCTCAGAATTCCAGGGGTATTCCAGAATTCCACAAAAAGCTGCTGCTCCCACAAAGGCAAAAAAAAAAAGGAAGATTTTCCTCAATCCCGGCTGTGGGATCCACCTGGGAATATCTGTGTGATCAGGACAAAACATTCCAGGATTGAAATAATCCAAATTTTTGGCCTAATTCCAACATTTCGCCTCTTTTTCCTTTAAAAAAAATCACTCTTTTTTTTTTTTTTTTGGACATGTCATTTATTTCTCTCTTCCGAGTCCTCACAGCTTTTTATGGAAATGCTTCTCTGGAATTCCTGGGATCCCCTCAAATCGCAGAGAGCGGATAATTAAGGATGTTAATGAATTTCTAGCCACGAAACAGGTGCTGCAGAGTGGCAGCTCCGTAAATACGGTGGAATTCTGGAATACCCCTGGAATTCTGAGGGTTCCCCGAGGGAGGGATCGTTCCCTGGGGTCCAACAGCAATTCCCACTCTCAGCCAGCTCCGACCTGAGTGGGGGAACCTCCACCTGATCCCCCAAATCCCGGCTGTGGGATCCGCCCGGGAATATCTATGTGACCAGGACAAAACATTCCAGGATTGAAATAATCCAAATTTTTGGCCGAACTCCAACATTTCACCTCCTTTTTTTTTATTTTTTTTCCCACAAAGAACACCCCAAAACGCGAGCCCCACTCTCCATCCCGTTAACGAGCGCGTGTCCCTCTTAATCCGCTTTTAATTAAAGGCTCGCGGCTTGGCAGGAAGGGAGGATAAACAAGCCCAGGACGTCCCTCCGATGTCAAATTATCTCCCTCTCACCAAACAACAGCTCAATTAAGAGGCGGGTTCGTTAATTAAACGGGATACGGGGTGTAAAATAGGGAAGTGTTGGGTGTTTTTCTTTTTTCTGCCGCTGCTCTTTTTAACGGGGGGGTGAAGGAGAAACTCGTGAATATTTTTAATTTTTTTTTAGATTTATTGGTAAACGATCAGCCCGAGGTCTGAGCGCGTCCCGGTGCTGACGCCCTGGGGGTGGGGAGGGAAGGGAGATGGAATCTCCAAAGAGTTCCTGGGAAAAAGGAGGAGGAGGAGGAGGAGGAGGAATATCCAAAGGGTTCCCGAGAAAAAGGAGGAGGAGGAGAAAAAGAACGACCTTCAAAGAAAAAAAAAATAAAGCAAGCAAGGAAAAAAAAATAAAAATAAGAAGCTGAGGAGAAAACTGAGTTCAATTCCCCGGGTTAAAAGCACCAGAGGGGACACGAGAAAATGGGAATTTTGTGTTTTGTTTTGGTTTTAATGTCTGCAGCTGTTTTTTGAGGGGGGAAACGATCAGCGAGGATTTCAGCCGTGATATAATTTATTTTATTTATTGACTTATTTAATGTTGTTTAATTTTATCCCACTGGGGCAGGTTTTTAATCAGCATCTGCGGGGTTTGGGACTCGGGCCCTTCCTCCCGAGGGGCAGAGAAGGAGCCGGGAAGGTTCGGGCGGCTTCCAAAGATCCCCCTGATAAGGATTTTAATCCCATCCCATCCCAATGGGAAGCTGGAACAGCTGGAGACGATCCCTGCAGGTGTTTGGAAGGAAACACCAGGATTGCCACGTGTCCTACAAACCCAGCGGGGCCCGGCCCTGCCTTCCCCTCCCTCCACCCTCACGGGGGTGGCGTCACCGCGCCCCGGGAGGGGTCACCCCACCCAAAATCTCTGGGGTGGGCTCGGATCTGATAACTATTCTAATAAGATCGGGTCAATACTATCAGATTTCGGGACGGGTTATATAAAAACCCCCCATCCCGAGTCCTCGGGGAGGGCAGAAAGGCGATTCCAGCCGCGGGATCCGCAGCAGGAGCAGCCGCGGGACCAGGAGGTGAGTGGAGAACCACGCGAAAAAAAATTAAAAAAAAAAAAAAGACCCGAAATTCGGGTTATTCCAGGCTAAATCTCCCGCCCAGGGAAGGGAAGGAAGGGTGAGGGAGGAGGGAAGGATCCAGGGGGAGATTGGAGCCCTTTCCGGGGCTGGAGAGGGACTGGGGACGAGGGATGGAGGGAGGGAGGGTCTGGAGGTCACCGACAAGGGTCAGGTGTGTTTGGGTGGGCTCTGGAGGACACTGGTAGGGTCGGATGTTTTTGGGAGGGATCTGGACGTCACCAACAAGGGTCAGGTGTGTTTGGGAGGGGCCTGTAGGACACAGAAGGGTCAGGTGTGTTAGGGTGGGATCTGGAGGACTCTGGCAGGGTCAGGTGTGTGAGAGCAGCACCTGGAGGACACCAACAAGGTTCAGGTGTGTGACAGGGTCTGGCAGGGTCAGGTGTGTTTGGGAGGGGTCTGTAGGACATGGGCAGGTTCATGTGTGTTTGGGAGGGGTCTGGAGGACACAGAAGGTTCAGGTGTGTGAGAGCAGCACCTGCAGGACACAGACAAGGTTCAGGTGTGTTTGGGAGGGACCTGCAGGACACAAAAGGTTCAGCTGTGTTTGGGAGGAGTCTGGAGAACGTGGGCAGGTTCAGGTGTGTTTGGGAGGGGTCTGGAGGACACTGGCAGGGTCAGGTGTGTGAGAGGAGTCTGGAGGACATGGACAGGTTCAGGTGTGTTTTGGTGGGGTCTGGAGGTCACCAACAAGGTTCAGGTGTGTGGGAGGGACCTGCAGGACACTGAAGATTCAGGTGTGTTTGGGTGGGGTCTGGAGGACACAGAATGTTCACGTGTGTGAGAGCAGGGCATGGAGGACATGGGCAGATTCAGGTGTGTTTGGGAGGAGTTTGGACGTCACCAACAAGGTTCAGGTGTGTTTGGGAGGGATCTGTAGGATACAGAATGTTCAGGTGTGTTTGGGTGGGGTGTGGATGTTACCAACAAGATTCAGGTGTGTGAGAGCAGCACCTGGAGGACACAGAAGGTTCAGGTGTGTTTGGTGGGGTCTGGAGGACACCAACAAGGTTCAGGTGTGTGACAGGGTCTGGCAGGGTCAGGTGTGCTTGGGAGGGGTCTGTAGGACATGGGCAGGTTCAGGTGTGTTTGGGAGGCACCTACAGGGCACAGAAGGTTCAGGTGTGTTTGGGAGGGGTCTGGAGGACATGGGCAGGGTCAGGTGTGTGTGCTGGAGGACACAGAAGGTTCAGGTGTGTGAGAGCAGCACCTGCAGGACACAGAAGATTCAGGTGTGTTTGGGTGGGGTCTGGAGGTCAACAGCAAGGTTCAGGTGCGTGACAGGGATTTGGAGGACATGGGCAGGTTCAGGTGTGTTTGGGAGGGATCTGGAGGTGACACAGAATGTTCACGTCATGTCCTGTCTTGTCCCGTCGTGTCGTGTCATGTCGTGTGACTTCCACCCACCCCTGACAGGCACCGGCAACAGAACTGGTGAGAAAAACGCCGATTTCGGGGCCGCCAGAGCGAACCTCGAGGAGCATCGACCTCATCCCACCCCGGGGGCGGGACCGGTGCGAGGGGAGATGCTGAGCCGAGGCTGCGGAGGAGGAGGAGGAGGAGGAAAAGAAAAAGCAGGAAGAAAAGAAGAAAAAGGAGAAGGAAAAACTTTTTCGGTGAAGGTGCGTTGGCACCTCGAGTAAACACCGGATCCAGAGCCGGGGGGGGTCACCTGGAAGGAAATTTGGGGCAAAAATAAGTAAACCAGAAGGGAATTAACACCCCGGCCCCAATAAAAACCTGCCAAATTCTTCCTTGATTTGTCCATTTGGACAACAAGGACCGGACACTTTGGATCTCCTCCATTCCCGCATTTCCATCCCGGAATCGCGGCCCGGGCTGGGTCGGGAAGGACCAGGAATGTCCCAAACGGTGACGCCGGGGCTGATTCACCCCCCGGAGCCGCTGATTGATCCAGCCCGGCGCTAATCGAGCTAATTGGGAGGCAATTTGGGCTGTCATTTGTGGGCAGGGCTGGCGACTGACCCTGCTGGGGGCTCCGGTGGCACCTGCTGGGCTCCGACTCCACCTTTAATCCCGGTTTTTTTTCCCCCCTGGATGAATTATTCCAGTGGGAGCTGTCCCTGCCCGTGGCAGGAGTGGGGATGGATGGGTTGGGAGGGACCTTGAAATCATCCCGTTCCACCCCCTGCCCAGGCTGATCCAACCTGGCCTTGGACACTCGCAGAGATGGGGAATCCTCTGGGAAATCCATCCCAGGGCCTCCCCACCCTCCCAGGGAGGGATTTATTCCTGATATCCCACCTATCCTTGCCCTCTTCCAGTTGGGAGCTGTCACCCCTTGTCCCATCCCTCCTCCTCGTCCCAAAGTCCCTCTCCAGCTCTTCTTGGAGCCCCCAAGGAAGGAAAAATGGCCTTTAAAAGTCACTTCCCACCCAAACTGCTCCGTGATCCCACGAAAACAAATTGGGTAGGAGTGGAAAAGCTGCTCCAGCCTGGAATAACTGAGGGAAAATCTTGGAATCATGGAATGGGTTGGGTTGGGAGGGACCTTAATGCTCATCCCTGTCGTGGACAGGGACATCTCCCACCATCCCAGGGGGATCCAACCTGGTCTTTGGGCACTCCCAGGGATGCAGGGGCAACCACGGCTTCTCTGGGAAACCCATTCCAGCCAGGAATTCCTTCCCAATATCCCCCTGCCCCGCTGAGGGACGAGCCCAGGACAGGGCTGGGTTCGTTGTGGGGTCACATCCACCTTTCCACCCACCCAAATCCTTCTCCTCGGGTCCCTCTCAGTTCTTTCCCCACCCCACTCCCCCTCTCTGGGTGTGTTTTTGGGGTCACCCCGACCCGCGGTGATCGCGGGGGGTGAGAGGACAACACAGAACCATCATTTTCATCTCTCTGCAGTTTATTGGCCACGAAAGGACTCGGGTGGGGCGGGGGAAGCAGCAGCGGCTCCACGGGGGGGGACAGGAGGTGGAAAGTGAAGCCCCTCATGTGCCGGGTGGGAAGGAGAGGAGGAGGAGGAGGAGAAGGAGGAATCTCCAAAGAGTTCCTGAGAAAAAGGAGAAGAAAGAAAAGGAGGAGGAGCAATCTCCAAAGAATTCCTGAGAAAAAGGAGAAGAAAGAGGAGAAGGAGGAGCAATTTCTAAAGAGTTCCTGAGAAAAAGGAGAAGAAAGAAAAGGAGGAGGAGCAATCTCCGAAGAATTCCTGAGAAAAAGGAGAAGAAAGAGGAGAAGGAGGAGCAATCTCCGAAGAATTCCTGAGAAAAAGGAGAAGAAAGAGGAGAAGGAGGAGGAGCAATCTCCAAGAGTTCCTGAGACAAAGGAGGAGAAAGAGGAGAAGGAGGAGCAATCTCTAAAGAGTTCCTGAGAAAAAGGAGAAGAAAGAGAAGGAGGAGGAGCAATCTCCGAAGAATTCCTGAGAAAAAGGAGGAGAAAGAGGAGGAACAATGTCTAAAGAGTTCCTGAGACAAAGGAGAAGGAGGAGGAGCAATCTCCGAAGAATTCCTGAGACAAAGGAGGAGAAAGAGGAGAAGGAGGAGCAATCTCCAAAGAGTTCCTGAGAAAAAGGAGGAGGAGGAGAAAAAGAACGACCTGCAGAGGAAAAAAAAAAAAAAAAAAAAAAAAAAAAAAAAAAAGGCAAGCAAGAGGAAAAAAAAAAAAAAAAGAAAAGCTGAAGAGAAAACTGAGTTTAATTCCTCGGGTTAAAAGCACCAGAGGGGACATGAGAAAATGGGACTTTTGTGGGGTTTTTTTTAGTGTCTTCTTGCTGGTTTTTGAGGGGGGAAATGATCAGTGGGGTGTCAGCCGTGATATAATTAATTTTATTTATTAACTTATTTATTGTTGTTTAATTTTATCCCATCGGGGCGGGTTTTTTCGATCGGGATCGATGGGGTTTGGGGACCCTCCCGAGGGGCAAAGAAAGAGCCGGGAAAGTTCGGGCGGCTCCCAAAGATCCCCCCGATGAGGATTTTAATCCCATCCCATCCCACGGGGAAGCTGGAACAGCTGGGGACGATCCCTGCAGGTGTTTGGAAGGAAACAGCAGGATTGCCACGTGTCCTACAAACCCAGCGGGGCCCGGCCCTGCCTCCCCCCCTCCCCCCCCCTCCACCAAGGGGTGGCGTCACCGCGCCCCGCGAGGGTCACCCCACCCAAAATCTCTGGGGTGGGCTCGGCTCTGATAACTATTCTAATGAGGTCGGGTCAATAAGATCAGGTTTCAGAACGGGTTAAATAAAAACCCCCCATCCCGAGTCCTCGGGGAGGGCAGAAAGGCGATTCCAGCCGCGGGATCCGCAGCAGGAGCGGCCGCGGGACCAGGAGGTGAGTGGAGAACCAGGCGAAAAGCCCCAAAACTCGGGTTATTCCAAGGTAAATCTCCCGCCCAGGGAAGGGAAGGAAGGGCGAGGGAGGAGGGAAGGATCCAGGGGGAGATTGGAGCCCTTTCCGGGGCTGGAAGGGGCTCCAGGGGCAGCTGGAGAGGGACTGGGGACGAGGGATGGAAGGGGGAGGGTCTGGAGGTCACCGACAAGGGTCAGGTGTGTGAGACCAGGGCAGGGAGGACACAGAAGGTTCAGGTGTGTTTGGGAGGGGTCTGGAGGACACAGACAAGGTTCAGGTGCGTGACAGGGTCTGGCAGGGTCAGGTGTGCTTGGGAGGGGTCTGGAGGTCACCAACAAGGTTCAGGTGCATGACAGGGATTTGGAGGACACTGAAGGTTCAGGTGTGTTTGAGAGGGTCTGGAGGACACAGAAGATTCAGGTGTGTTTGGGTGGGATCTGGAGGACTCTGGCAGGGTCAGGTGTGTTTGGGAGGGACCTGCAGGACATGGGCAGGTTCAGGTGTGTTTGGGAGGGGTCTGGAGGGCATGAGCAGGGTCAGGTGTGTGTGCTGGAGGACACAGAAGGTTCAGGTGTGTGAGAGCAGCACCTTAAGGACACAGAAGGGTCAGGTGTGTTTGGGAGGGATCTGGACGTCACCAACAAGGGTCAGGTGTGTTTGGGAGGGACCTGCAGGGCACAGAAGGTTCAGGTGTGTTTGGGTGGGGTCAGGAGGTCACCAACAAGGTTCAGGTGTGTGACAGGGTCTGGCAGGGTCAGGTGTGTTTGGGAGGGTTCTGTAGGACACAGAAGGTTCAGGTGTGTTTGGGAGGGGTCTGTAGGTTACCGACAAGGTTCAGGTGTGTGAGAGCAGCACCTGGAGGAAACCAACAACGTTCAGGTGGGTTTGGGTGGGATCTGCAGGACACAGAAGGTTCAGGTGTGTTTGGGTGGGGTCTGGAGGACACTGGTAGGGTCAGATGTTCTTGGGAGGGGTCTGGAGGTCACTGGCAGGGTCAGGTGTGTTTGGGAGGGGTCTGTAGGACCCTGAAGGTTCAGGTGTGTTTGGGAGGAACCTGTAGGACACTGGAGGTTCAGGTGTGTTTAGGTGGGACCTGGAGGACACAGAAGGTTCAGGTGTGCTTGGGAGGGACCTGCAGAACACAGAAGGTTCAGGTGTGTTTAGGTGGGCTCTGGAGGACACTGGCAGGGTCAGATGTTTTTGGGAGGGGTCTGGAGGTCACTGGCAGGGTCAGGTGTGTGAGAGCAGCACCTGCAGGACACAGAAGGTTCAGGTGTGTTTGGGAGGGGTCTGGAGGTCACCAACAAGGTTCAGGTGTGTTTGGGAGGGACCTGCAGGCCACAGAAGGTTCAGGTGTGTTTGGTGAGGTCTGGAGGACACTGGCAGGGTCAGGTGTGTGAGAGCAGCACCTGGAGGACACCAACAATGTTCACGTGTGTGACAGGGTCTGGCAGGGTCAGGTGTGCTTGGGAGGGGTCTGGAGGTCACCAACAAGGTTCAGGTGTGTTTGGGAGGGGTCAGGAGGACACAGAAGGTTCAGATGTGTTTGGGTGGGCTCTGGAGGACACTGGTAGGGTCAGATGTTCTTGGGAGGGGTCTGGAGGACACCAACAAGGTTCAGGTGCATGACAGGGATTTGGAGGACACTGAAGATTCAGGTGTGTTTGGGAGGGGTCTGGAGGTCACCAGCAAGGTTCAGGTGTGTTTGGGAGGGACCTGCAGGACACAGAAGGTTTGGGTGTGTTTGGGAGGGGTCTGGAGGACACAGCATGTTCATGTCATGTCCTGTCTTGTCCCGTCATGTCATACACGTCCTGTCATGTCATACATGTCCTGTCGTGTCATGTCATGTGACTTCCACCCACCCCTGACAGGCACCGGCAACGGAACTGGTGATAAAAACGCCGATTTCAGGGCCGCCAGAGCCAACCTCGAGGAGCATCGACCTCATCCCACCCCGGGGGCAGGACCCGTGCGAGGGGAGATGCTGACCGGAAGCTGCAGAGGAGGAGGAGGCAGAGGAAGAGGAGGAGTCTGTGGAGCCTGTGGGGGCTGTGGAACCTGCCAGTGCTGTGGAGGCTGTGGAAGGTGTCAGGCCTGTGGGGGCTGTGGAACCTGTCGATCCTGTGGGGGCTGTGGAGCCCGTGGAGCCTGTGGAACCTGTCGATGCTGTGGAGGCTGTGGAAGGTGTCAGGCCTGTGGGGGCTGTGGAACCTGTCGAGGCTGTGGAGGCTGTGGAGTCTGTAAAGTCTGTGGGGGCTGTGGGGGCTGTGGGGGCTGTGGGCGCTGTGGAGGAAAATAAGAAGCAGGAAAAAAAAAAAAACCAAGAAAAACCCTGTTTCGATAGGTAACATTAACAACGCGGGTGACAATAGTAACAGAGGTTACAATAATAACATGAGTGACAATAATACGAAAGGTAACAATAATGAGAACAGGCGGAATAATCAATTGTAAAGTACTAATTTACAAATCCTCGAGCGACAAACGGGCTGATTGTCCCACCGCAGAGCAACCAATAAATTGTCCAGACTGCTCTGACCAGCAGGTTCCGTGGTGGTGTTTGGTGTTTTACCCTCCCCACACCCAGCTCCCCGCTCCGTGTCCCGGCCCCCGGGCGGGTTTTGGGGCTTCCCGGGGCGGATCCCGCCCGGAATTCGGGGCTCCCTTTGGGGCAGGTTTTGTTTTTCACTTCCAGGGGGCGTTTCCTGCCCGAGCCCGGCTCAGAATGAGGGGGAAGGGGTTGGGGCCGCGGGGTTTGGGGGTTGTTCTGTCACAGGGGGGGATAAATCAGCCACGGGAGTTCCTGTGCTCGTGGCATCCTCGGGAATAAATAGAAATAAATATAATATAATAATATAATAAATTATAAATATAAAATAAATAATCTTTGATTATTTAAACATATTCTATATTATATATCATATAATATTAATGCATGATATATAGTATTAAACATGTAATTATAAAAATTATGTAAAGATATACTATATAATAATATATAATATATATTACAATATATATTTATTACATATAATAAATATAATATATATTACATATATATTACCATATATATTTATAATATATAATGTATAATATATAATATATAATAAATAATAATATATATTCATTATATAAAATATATAATATATAATATATAATAATATATATTTATTATATAATATATAATATATATAATATATAATATATTATAATAATATATAAAATATATAATAATATATATTAATTATATATATATACATTATCTATGATATATTAGAATACATATTATTTTGATGTATTATATATAATATATTCTATTATATATTATATATAATAGAAGACATTATATATTTATATATTTAATATATAAATATATATTTATCAGATGTCATTATATACAAATTAACAATATAATGAATATAATATGAATTAAAGTATATTTATAAGATAGATAATTTTCATATAATACATTGTTTATAATATCAATATATAAAAATAAATATAAATATAAATATAAATATATATAAATAAATATAAATTATATCAATCCAAATATAAATCTAAATCTAAAATTGAAATAAAACTAAACAATATAAATATTAAAAATAAAAGTCAAATTAAAAAGGTAAAAATAAAAATAACTATAAGTGTAAATATAAATGAGAATATAAATTATATAAATCGAAATCTAAAAAGAATTCTAAACTATATAAAAATAAAAAATAAAAATATAAAATAAATATAAAATAAATATAAATATAAAATAATATAAATATAAATATAAATAAATATAAATATAAAATAAATATAAAATAAATATAAAATAAATATAAAATAAATATAAAATAAATATAAATCTTCCCCGGGAAGAGGAAGATGAAGATGATTTCAGATCCGTCACTGGGATGAGGAAGAGGGCGATGACTTCTCGGGTGCCCCCAATCCCAACCTATAAATTTCAGAATCAGGGCTGTCCCTTTTTTTAACCAAACGAGAGGATGAAGGTGCATCGGCACCCGGTGCAAACACCGGACCCAGAGCAGGGGGGGTCACCTGGAAGGAAATTTGGGGCGAAATAAGCAAAATAGAAGGGAATTAACACCCCGGCCCCAATAAAAACCTGCCCATTTCTTCCTTGATTTGTCCAACGAGGACCGGACACTTTGGATCTCCTCCATTCCCGCACTTCCATCCCGGAATCCCGGCCCGGGCTGGGTCGGGAAGGACCAGGAATGTCCCAAACGGGGACGCCGGGGCTGATTCACCCCCCGGAGCCGCTGATTGATCCAGCCCGGCGCTAATCGAGCTAATTGGGCGGCAATTTGGGCTGTCATTTGTGGGCAGGGCAGGCGACTGACCCTGCTGGGCTCTGACTCCACTTTTAATCCCGCTTTTTTTTCCCCCCTGGATGAAATATTCCAGTGGGAGCTGCCCCTACCCGTGGCAGGAGTGGGGATGGATGGGTTGGGAGGGACCTTGAAATCATCCCATTCCACCCCCTGCTCCTCCCGCTGTCCCAGGCTGATCCAACAGGACCTTGGACACTCGCAGGGATGGGGAATCCTCTGGGAAATCCATCCCAGGGCTTCCCCACCCTCCCAGGGAGGAATTCCTTCCCGATATCCCACCTAACCCTCAAATCCTCTTCCAGTTGGGAACCGTCATTCCTTGTCCTGTCCCTCCCTCCTCGTCCCAAAGTCCCTCTCCAGCTCTTTTGGAGCCCCCAGGGAAGGAAAAATGGCCTTTAAAAGTCACTTCCCACCCAAACTGCTCCCTGATCCCACGAAAACAAATGGGTAGGAGTGGGGAAAAGCTGCTCCAGCCTGGAATAACTGAGGGAAAATCATGGAATCATGGAATGGGGTGGAAGGGGCACTAAAGGTGATCCAGTCCCATCCCCTCCCACCATCCCAGGGGGATCCAGCCTGGTCTTGGGCACTTCCAGGGATGGGGCATCCCCTGGGGAATCCATTCCAGAGCCTCCCAGCCAGGAATTCCTTCCCAATCTCCCATCCAACTCCCACCTTTCCCAGTGGGAAGCCATTCCCTGTGTGCTGTCCCTCCACCCCCTCATCCCCAAATCCCTCTCCAGCTCTCCTGGAGCCCCTTCAGACCCTGGAAGAGGCTCCCAAACTCTCCCTGGATCCTTCCCTTCTCCAGGTTGGACATTCCCAGCTCTCCCAGCCTGGCTCCAGAATTGGGGAATCCTGGAATGGGTGGGGTTGGAGGGACCTTAAATCCCATCCATGGACAGGGACCCCTCCCACCATCCCAGGGCGATCCAGCCTGGATTTGGACACTCCCAGGGATCCAGGGGCAGCCACAGCTTCTCTGGGAATTCCATCCCAGCCCCTCCCCACCCTCCCAGCCAGGAATTCCTTCCCAATATCCCCCTGCCCCGCTGAGGGACGAGCCCAGGACAGGGTTGGATTCTCCCACCCACCCACCCAAATCCTTCTCCTCCCGTCCCTCCCAGTTCTTTCCCACCCACCCTCCCCCCGTGGGGAGATTTTGGGGTCACCCCGACCCGGGACAACCCCAGTTTGGGGGATCGCGGGGGGTGAGAGGACAACACAGAACCATCATTTTCATCTCTCTGCAGTTTATTGGCCACGAAAGGACTCGGGTGGGGCGGGGGGGAAGCAGCAAAAGATCCACGGAGGGACATGAGGTGGAAAGTGAAGCCCCTCATGTTGCCAGGTGGGAAGGAGAGGAGGAGAAGGAGGAGGGAGGGAAAAAAAAAGGATCCTTAAAATGTTAAAAGCTGCCAAATCCCTCCACAGCTCCCCCCGCCCGTTTTTCTCCCTCCTCAAACCCGACCGTGGGGGCTTCACCGCCTTCCCCGCTGCTCGTGGGGGGGGTCCTGGAATGGACTCGTGGGTGGGTGGGACACCAAGGTGGGGAGAGGGGACAGGGACCTTCGGAAGGGGCAGGAAAGAGCGGTTTGACACGGATTCCTCCTCGGCCGGAGCAGCAGCCCCGGGGGCAGCAGCGAGGGGGGAGCTCTGAGCCCCCCAGGGAGATGTTTCACCCCTTTGGGGGGGCTCAGAGAGGGGTCAGACCGGGTCAGCAGGATTAAAATATTCCAAATTATTGACCGAACTCAAACATTTCACCTCCTTTTTTTTTTTTTTTTTTTTTTTTCCCGAAAGGAACACCCCAAAACACGAGTCCCACTCGCCATCCCGTCAACGAGCGCGTGTCCCTTTTAATCCGCTTTAATTAAAGGCTCGCGGCTTCGGAGTTCCAAGGGAGGGAGGATAAACAAGCCCAGGACGTCCCTCCGATGTCAAATTATCTCCCTCTCACCAAACAACAGCTCAGTTAAGAGGTGGGTTCGTTAATTAAACGGGATACGGGGTGTAAAATAGGGAAGTGTTGGTTGGTTTTTTGGTGTTTTGTTGGGTTTTTGTGTGGTTTTTTTTTTCTGCCACTGCTCTTTTTAACGGGGGGATGAAGAAGAAATTCCTGAATAGTTTGGGGTTTTTTGGGGGGAGGGGTGTTTTTGGTTTTGTTTTAATTTTATTGGATAATGATCAGCCCGAGGTCTGAGCGCGTCCCGGTGCTGACGCCATCGGGGTGGGGAGGGAAGGGAGATGGAATCTCCAAAGAGTTCCTGAGAAAAAGGAGGAGAAGGAGGAGGAGGAGGAGGAATATCGAAAGGGTTCCCGAGAAAAAGGAGGAGAAAGAGGAGGAGGAGGAGGAGGAATATCCAAAGGGTTCCCGAGAAAAAGGAGGAGAAGGAGGAGGAGGAGGAGAAAAAGAACGACCTGCAAAGAAAAAAATAAAATTAAAAAATAAAAATAAAGCAAGCAAGGAAAAAAAATAAAAATAAAAATAAGAAGCTGAGGAGAAAACTGAGTTTAATTCCCCGGGTTAAAAGCACCAGAGGGGACACGAGAAAATGGGAATTTTGTGTTTTGTTTTGGTTTTTTTTAATGTCTGCAGCTGTTTTTTGAGGGGGGAAACGATCAGTGGGGGTGTCAGCCGTGATATAATTTATTCGATCAGTTAACTTATTTAATGTTGTTTAATTTTATCCCACTGGGGCAGGTTTTTTAATCAGCATCTGCGGGGTTTGGGACCCTCCCGAGGGGCAGAGAAGGAGCCGGGAAGGTTCGGGCGGCTTCCAAAGATCCCCCTGATAAGGATTTTAATCCCATCCCATCCCACGGGGAAGCTGGAACAGCTGGAGACGATCCCGGCGCAGGTGTTTGGAAGGAAACACCAGGATTGCCGCGTGTCCTACAAACCCAGCGGGGCCCGGCCCTGCCTTCCCCTCCCTCCACCCTCACGGGGGTGGCGTCACCGCGCCCCGGGAGGGGTCACCCCACCCAAAATCTCTGGGCTGGGCTCGGATCTGATATAAGATCTGGTGAATTCTATCAGATTTCGGGACGGGTTATATAAATTCCCCATCCCGAGTCCTCGGGGAGGGCAGAAAGGCGATTCCAGCCGCGGGATCCGCAGCAGGAGCAGCCGCGGGACCAGGAGGTGAGTGGAGAACCACGCGAAAAAAATAAAGAAAAGACCCGAAATTCGGGTTATTCCAGACTAAATCTCCCGCCCAGGGAAGGGAAGGAAGGGTGAGGGAGAAGGGAAGGATCCAGGGGGAGATTGGAGCCCTTTGCGGGGCTGGAAGGGGCTGGAGAGGGACTGGGGACGAGGGATGGAGGGAGGAGGGTCTGGAGGTCACCGACAAGGTTCAGGTGTGTTTGGGAGGGGTCAGGAGGACACTGATGGTTCAGATGTGTTTGGGTGGGTTCTGGAGGACACCAACAGGGTTCAGGTGTGTGAGAGCAGGGTATGGAGGACACTGACAGGTTGAGGTGTGTTTGGGAGGGGTCTGGAGGACACAGAAGATTCAGGTGTGTTTAGGTGGGACCTGGAGGACACCAACAAGGTTCAGGTGCGTTTGGGAGGGACCTGCAGGACACAGACAAGGTTCAGGTGTGTGAGAGCAGGGCAGGGAGGACATGGGCAGGTTCAGGTGTGTTTGGGAGGGACCTGCAGGGCACAGAAGGTTCAGGTTTTTTTGGGAGGGGTCTGGAGGTCACCAACAAGGTTCAGGTGTATGAGAGCAGCACCTTAAAGACACAGAAGGTTCAGGTGTGTTTGGGAAGGGTCTGGAGGACACAGAATGTTCATGTCATGTCCTGTCCCGTCGTGTCATACATGCCCTGTCGTGTCATACATGTCCTGTCATGTCATGTCATGTGACTTCCACCCACCCCTGACAGGCACCGGCAACGGAACTGGTGAGAAAAACGCCGATTTCGGGGCCGCCAGAGAGAACCTCGAGGAGCATCGACCTCATCCCACCCCGGGGGCAGGACCCGTGCGAGGGGAGATGCCGAGCCTAGGCTGTGGAGGAGGAGGAGGAGGAGGAGGAGGAAAAGGAGGAGGCTTCGGAGGAGGCTTCGGAGGAGGCTTTGGAAGCTGTGGAGGAGGAGGAGGAGGAGGAGGAAAAGGAGGCTTCGGAATGGGCTTTGGAGGCTCAGGAGGAGGAGGAGGAGGAGGAAAAGGAGGTTTCGGAATGGGCTTTGGAGGCTCTGGAGGAGGAGGAGGTGGAGGTAAAGGAGGAGGAGGAGGAGGAGGAAAAAAGAAGCAGGAAGAGAAGATGAAAAAGAAGAAGGAAAATACATTTTGAAGGATATTCATCACGTAACACTTGGAGGGGATAATAAAGCTTCAGGTAGTCATTCTCAAGTGATAAATGAGGCCGTTTTCGGACCACAGAGCAACCAATAAATTGTCCAGACTGCTCTGACCAGCAGGTTCCGTGGTGGTGTTTGGTGTTTTACCCTCCCCACACCCAGCTCCCCGCTCCCTGTCCCGGCCCCCGAGCGGGTTTTGGGGGTTCCCGGGGCGGATCCCGCCCGGAATTCGGGGCTCCCTTTGGGGTAGGTTTTGTTTTTCGCTTCCAGGGGGCATTTCTTGCCCGAGCCCGGCTCAGAATGAGGGGGAAGGGGTTGGGGCTGCGGGGTTTGGGGGTTGTTCTGTCACAGGGGGGGATAAATCAGCCACGGGAGTTCCTGTGCTCGTGGCATCCCCGGGAATAAATAGAAATAAATATAATATAATAATATAATAAATTATAAATCTAAAATAAATAATCTTTACCCATGTAAAAATATTCTATATTATGTATCATGTATATTAATGCATGATATATAATATTATACATATAATTATAATTCTAAAAGTTATATAAAAATATACTATATAATAACATATAATATAGTACAATATATATTTATTATATATATTATATATAATACATATTACATATATATTACAATATATATTTATTGTATATAATGTATTATATATAATATATAATAATATATATTACTTATATAAAATATATATAATATATAATATATAATATATATTTAATACATAATATATAAATATATGTACAATATATAATATATAATATATTATATATTATATATAAAAATATATATAAAATATATAATAATATATATTAATTATATATATTATACATATCTATGATACATTAGAATACATATTATTTTTATGTATTATATATAATATTCTATTATATATTATATATAATAGAATACATTATATATTTATATATTTAATATATAAATATATATTTATTAGATGTAATTATATAAAAATTAACAATATAATGAATATAATATGAATTAAAGAATATTTATAATATAGATAGTTTTCATATAATACATTGTTTATAATATCAATATATAAATATAAATATAAATATAAATATAAATATAAATATATATAAATTATATCAATCCAAATATAAATCTAAAGCTAAAACTGAAATAAAACTAAACAATATAAATATAAAAAATAAAAGCCAAATTTAAAAAATAAAAATAAAAATAAAAATAAAAATCAATATATATATAAATATAAATGAGAATGTAAATTATATAAATCGAAATCTAAAAAGAAATCAAAACTATATAAAAATAAAAAATAAAAATATAAAATAAATATAAAATAAATAAAATTAAATATAAATATAAAATAATATAAATATAAAATAAATGTTAAATAATTATAAAATAAATATAAAATAAATATAAAATAAATATAAATCTTCCCCGGGAAGAGGAAGATGAAGATGATTTCAGATCCGTCACTGGGATGAGGAAAAGGGCGATGACTTCTCGGGTGCCCCCAATCCCAACCTATAAATTTCAGAATCAGGGCTGTCCCTTTTTTTAACCAAACGAGAGGATGAAGGTGCATCGGCACCCGGTGCAAACACCGGACCCAGAGCAGGGGGGGTCACCTGGAAGGAAATTTGGGGCGAAATAAGCAAAATAGAAAATAATTAACACCCTGGCCCAAATAAAAACCTGCCCATTTCTTCCTTGATTTGTCCAACGAGGACCGGACACTTTGGATCTCCTCCATTCCCGCACTTCCATCCCGGAATCCCGGCCCGGGCTGGGTCGGGAAGGACCAGGAATGTCCCAAACGGGGACGCCGGGGCTGATTCACCCCCCGGAGCCGCTGATTGATCCAGCCCGGCGCTAATCGAGCTAATTGGGCGGCAATTTGGGCTGTCATTTGTGGGCAGGGCTGGCGACTGACCCTGCTGGGGGCTCCGGTGGCACCTGCTGGGCTCCGACTCCACCTTTAATCCCGGTTTTTTTCCCCCCTGGATGAATTATTCCAGTGGGAGCTGCCCCTGCCCGTGGCAGGAGTGGGGATGGATGGGTTGGGAGGGACCTTGAAATCATCCCATTCCACCCCCTGCCCCTCCCGCGGTCCCAGGCTGATCCAACAGAGCCTTGGATACTCCCAGGGATGGGGAATCCCGTGAGAAATTCATCCCAGGGCTTCCCCACCCCTCCCAGGGAGAGATTCCTTCCCAATATCCCACCTAACCCTCAAATCCTCTTCCAGTTGGGAACCGTCATTCCTTGTCCTCTCCCTCCTTCCTCGTCCCAAAGTCCCTCTCCAGCTCTCCTGGAGCTCCCAGGGAAGGAAAAATGGCCTTTAAAAGTCACTTCCCACCCAAACTGCTCCGTGATCCCACGAAAACAAACTGGGCAGGAGTGCGGGAAAAGCTGTTCCAGCCTGGAATAACTGAGGGAAAATCATGGAATCATGGAATGGGTTGGAAGGGCCACTAAAGGTGATCCAGTCCAATCCCCTCCCACCATCCCAGGGGGATCCAGCCTGGCCTTGGGCACTTCCAGGGATGGGGCATCCCCTGGGAAATCCATTCCAGAGCCTCCCAGGCAGGAATTCCTTCCCAATCTCCCATCCAACCCTCCCCTTTCCCAGTGGGAAGCCATTCCTTGTGTGCTGTCCCTCCATCCCCTCATCCCAAATCCCTCTCCAGCTCTCCTGGAGCCCCTTCAGACCCTGGAAGAGGCTCCCAAACTCTCCCTGGATCCTTCCCTTCTCCAGGTTGGACATTCCCAGCTCTCCCAGCCTGGCTCCAGAATTGTGGAATCCTGGAATGGGTGGGGTTGGAGGGACTTTAAATCCCATCCAGTCCCACCCTGGACCCCTCCCACCATCCCAGGGGGATCCAGCCTGGATTTGGACTCTCCCAGGGATCCAGGGGCAGCCACAGCTTCTCTGGGAATTCCATCGCAGCCCCTCCCCACCCTCCCAGCCAGGAATTCCTTCCCAATATCCCCTGCCCCGCTGAGGGAGGAGCCCAGGACAGGGTTGGATTCTCCACCCACCCACCCAAATCCTTCTCCTCCCGTCCTCCCAGTTCTTTCCCACCCACCCTCCCCCGTGGAGAGATTTTGGGGTCACCCCGACCCAGGACAACCCCAGTTTGGGGATCGCGGGGGGTGAGAGGACAACACAGAACCATCATTTTCATCTCTCTGCAGTTTATTGGCCACGAAAGGACTCGGGTGGGGCGGGGAAGCAGCAAAGATCCACGGGGGGACAGGAGGTGGAAAGTGAAGCCCCTCATGTTGCCAGGTGGGAAGGAGAGGAGGAGGAGGAAGGGGAGGGGAAAAAAAGGATCCTTAAAATGTTAAAAGCTGCCAAATCCCTCCACAACTCCCCCCGCCCGTTTTTCTCCCTCCTCAAACCCGGCCGTGGGGGCTTCACCGCCTTCCCCGCTGCTCGTGGGGGGGGGTCCTGGAATGGACTCGTGGGTGGGTGGGACACCAAGGTGGGGAGGGGGACAGGGACCTTCGGAAGGGGCAGGAAAGAGCGGTTTGACACGGATTCCTCCTCGGCCGGAGCAGCAGCCCCGGGGGCAGCAGCGAGGGGGGAGCTCTGAGCCCCCCAGGGAGATGTTTCACCCCTTTGGGGGGCTCAGAGAGGGGTCAGCAGGGTGGGGGTCTCACTCAAACCTCATTTTGGGGGATGATTTCCATCTGGGAACAGGGAAATCCTGCTGGATTGGGGTGGAAAGGGGAGCTCTGAGCCCCCCAGGGAGATGCTTCACGCCTTCGGGGCTCAGAGAGGGGTCAGCAGGGTGGGGGTCTCACTCAAACCTCATTTTGGGGGATGATTTCCCTCTGGGAACAGGGAAATCCTGCTGGATTGGGGCGGGAGGGGCTGCGCTGCTGGCGGGAAGGAGGAGAAGGAGCTGCTTTCCTTGGAGGGGAAGGAGTGGGACTGAGGGCCGGGGTCGGGAGGGGGTCGAGTCTCAATACTTGACCCCCGAGGACTTGACGGTGGTGGTGGTGACGCACCTCCGCACCGAGGACGAGCCCCCCCCGGCCACGAAGTTGCCGCACATCCTCCCGCTGCCGGAGGAGAAGCCCCCGCCGAGGATGCCCCCTCCCACCCCGCAAGCGCCCCCGACGACGCTTCCTCCACCTCCGACCACGCACACTCCTCCTGCTCCTCCTCCTCCTCCTCCTCCTGCGGCCAGCCCGGGGCTCGCCCCGAAGCCGCCAGCCCGGCCCCCACACACGGTGGTCCTGCCCACCACGGCTGCAAAAGAGAGGGTGGGGAGAGAGTCCTGAACATCCTTGAAAGTGCCGGGAATCCTCGGGATAAAAGTGATTCCAGAGAGAGAGAAAAAAAACGATAGGGGGAAAAAAACAATACTTACAGACATTCACGTTGGACGGGTTGTCCCCGCAGAGCCTGTGAGGGAGAGGAGCAGCGTGTGAGACTGAGATGACAGGAGCCAGAACTCCTTGAAATCCACCCCCCACCAGATATTCCTTTTATATCGAATTTCATCTGAGATCGGTCATGCCCGCCCTGGGGACCGCGCTCCTGTTTTGGGGCTTCGAAATTCGGAGTCGGGGAAGAAGAAGGAGGAGGAGGGAAGGGAAATCCGATTTCGGCATCAAACGCCGAAAATCTGAGAGGTGACGGAAGGTTAATGTGACCCGGGGAGGTCTCACCTGTTCTCCTCCCCCTCCAGCAGCTTCCTGTACATGGCGATCTCCACGTCCAGCGCGATCTTGATGTTGAGCAGCTCCTGGTACTCCTTCAGCAGCCGGGCCAGCTCCTCCTTGTCCTTGCTCAGGGCGCACTCCAGCTCCTCCAGCTTCCTGCGGGCGTCCTTGAGGGCCATCTCGCCCCTCTCCTCGGCCTCGGCGATGGCCGATTGCAGGTGATGGTTCTGCGGGCAGCAAACGTTGCTCATTCCCGGAGAACCCGCAGGGATTCCCGGGGGAAAAAACAGGCAGGAACCGCCCCCCTGAGGCACCAACCAGCCCTTTACCTGCTTCTTGATGTTCTCGATCTCCGTCCTCAGCCTCTGCACGTTCCTGGTGAGCTCCTGGATCTCCAGCTTGGTGTTCCTGAGGTTGTCCCCGTGGCGCCCGGCCGTGCTCTGCAGCTCCTCGTACTGGGGGCACCGGGGACAAAGGGGCACATCAGGGACAGAAGCCACAGCGGGGACCGTCCCAGGGGTGCCGATCCCACCCCGAGAGCTCACCCTGCTCTGGTACCAGGCCTCGGCCTCGGCCCGGCTGTTCTGGGCGATCTGCTCGTACTGGCGCCGGACCTCCTCGATGATGCTGTCCAGGTCCAGGTGCCGGTTGTTGTCCATGGACACCACCACGGACAGGTCCCTGCTGATGCTCTGCATCTGGGACAGCTCCTGTGGGGATACCCGGGCAGGGAAGCACAGCTCGGTCTCGAGCCTAAATCCACCTGGATTTGGGTGGATCTCCAGCCCGAATCCACCCGGACAGCCCGGCCCGGCCTGGGGGTCCTCGGCCACCACACCCCTGGCGTCACCCCCAGCCCCTTTCAGAGCTCCTACCTCCTCGTAGATGCACCTCAGGAAGTTGATCTCGTCGGTCAGAGCTCCCACCTTGGCCTCCAGCTCCACTTTGGTCATGTAGGCACAGTCCACGTCCTGGAGGGAAGATCAGCGACCAAAACCTCCTTCCAATCCCCCAGGAGCCGCTGGCTTTTCCCATCGCGACCTGCCCTTCTCGGTGCCGAGTCCCTGCTGTGTCTTTGCCCTCCCCATCCCCTCTCGGTGTCCCTGCACTCACCTTTTTCAGCACCACGAACTCGTTCTCGGCCGTCGTGCGCCGGTTGATCTCCTCCTCGTACCTGTGAGGGCACAGGGCAGGGGTGGCACCCTCAGTACCCTCACCCCTTCAACCAGTAAAATCCACCCCTTCTCCCCTCCTCCCACTTCTCCCCGGGGCATCCTCAGCCCCGTTCCTTGTCCGTGGGGTCTCCCGGGTGGTCCCCTCCCTCCCCGGGGCACTCACTTGCTCTTGAACTCCTCCACGTACTGCCGCATGTTCTGCAGCTCCGACTCCAGCTGCCCCCGCTGCGCCAGGATGGAGTCCAGCTGCCTCCTCAGGTTCTGGATGTAGCTCTCAAAGATCACCGTCAGGTCCTTCCTGGGCCCCGACGGCCCCTGCTGCTGCAGCAGCTCCCACTTGGTGGACAGGACCTTGTTCTGCTGCTCCAGGAACCGCACCTGAACCCAACCACCAGGCCGTGTGAGACATTCCCGCCGGGATTATCCCGCTGCTCCGACCTCCCGGGAGCTCTGGGAGCCCGAGGGAGTCATTCCCAGAACCCCCAACAGGGCATTTTGCTTCCAGGAGCGAAATTCCTCCCTTCTTTCTCCTTTTTTCCCCCTCTGTTATCCTTAAATTCTCCCTTTTATCTCCATCTAAATTTCTGCTCTTCTCTTTTTATTATTATAATTATTTTTTATTACCTATTGGAACGATCCCACTCCAATTTTAGCAACTACTTTAATTCCCAGTTTGGGATTGTTGCCCTACGTTATTTTTTTAGGAGCCTCGGAACATTTTCCACCTCCTGGGGAATGAAATCCCGTTTGTCTCCGTGCCCGAGAACATCGGGCAATTCCAATTCCCAAATTCCAAATTCCAAATTCCTATCTGTGGAAATTATTCCATAAATATGTCATATATTTAAAAAATAAAACTAAAAAAATAAAAAAAACCGTGGAGGATGTTCAGAACCAACCCAGTGTGGATGATTTAAGGAGAACTCATCCACCCTTGAACTGAAAACAGGAGCGGTTGGGAATTGCTTGGAAGTTCATTCCTAGATTTTAAGTTCCCTGAGAAAAAATTATCCCTGGGAAAGCAGAGACTTCAGGAAGCGCTTGGAATAACGGGGTGCACCCCGATCCCTTCGGCCTGGCTGCCCAGAGAGCCCCGGAGAGACGAAAAAACCAAGGGACAACCTTGGATCAGCGTTTGGGACCCACCAAAATCCCTCCTTTTCTCCGCTGGACATAAAATTGTGGCGTTTCCCGGAGGGGGGACCCAAGGAAAACTCTCTCCAGCAACATCCCCCCTCTCCAGAGCGCAGGGAATTCCCTCAGGATCCCCATCCCGTCCCGTCCCACCGCAGAGCAAACCTTGTCGATGAAGGAGGCGAACTGGTTGTTGAGGGTCTTGATCTGCTCCTTCTCCTGGCACTTCACCTGCTGGATCTGCGGGTCGATGTCCACGTGCACGGGCCGCAGCAGGGTGGGATCCACCTGCACGGGCTGGATCCCGCCGGGAAAGCCGGGCCCGCCCCGCACGGGGGCCCCGAAGCCGCCCATCCCTCCTGCGAACCCCCCACGAATCCCCCGCCGAACCCTCCGCCGATCCTGCAGCCGTAGGAGCCCCCCACGGACATCCTGGCGCTGCCCCCCAGGTTGTGGAGGCTCCGGCTGCTGAAGCCCCCGCAGCGTCCCCCTCCGGCGACCCCTCTGGAGGTGGAGAAGGAGCTGTAGCTGATCCTGCTGCGGCCGCCGCCGCCCCCGAATCCTCCCCCGACGGCGGAGCAGGAGCTGAATCCCCTCCTGCTGCCCATCCCGAAGCTCCTGCACACGGACTGGCGGGACATCGCTCTCCTCCACGCAGCCCGAAGAGGGGAAGGACGAGGAGAACGCGGCGCTGAGGGTGGAGAGAGAAGCGTTCCGAGTCTCCTCTGGCTCCTCTGGCTCCGGGAATTCCCTTTTATCCCCTGCCGGGGGTGGGCCCGGGGCGCCTCGGGCGTGAAGAGGAAACGCATTTACTGTCTCCATCAGCTCGGCGCGGTTTGCAGCCCTTTGCCAAACCGGGCGGCTCCACCCAGGAATCCTCCTGGCCGGGCAGAAGGGGCTGGCGAGGCAGGAGCAGGTTTCTCCCTCCCTGGATAAGCGGACTGCCCTATCTCTTTTATCATCTAAAAAAAATATGTTTTACAGGCGGTGGTGTCATGTTCTGCCGCCTCCCTCCCCCGCTCCGAACGACTCCACGCGTCGCCTGACTCGGAATTTTTTTTTTTTTCAACTCTCCTGACGCCCCAAACCGGGCAGGGATTTCCGTGCAACCCTCCCGGGACGAGGCTTTTTTTTTTTTTCATTTCACAATCCCCTTTCCCCCTCCACCCCACGGCCACACCTCCCGAATCTCCTTCCGCAAGCGGAAAATTCCCTCCCCCGACGGCTTTTCCGAGGGGAAAATCGCCGCGTAAGGAACATTTGGAGGCCCCGTCAGCGTTTCGGTCCCGGCAGGGAAGGGACCGCTCAGCTCCTTCCTAAAAAACTCGGCGTTGGGCGCCCTTCCCCTTCCAAAATGTGTCCCCCTGGGGTTTAGGGGGGGGGGATGAGCAAGAGGACGAGGAATTCCAAGCCTTTCCTTGTGCTTTTCCAGTGGCCTGGGGAGCCCGTGGGGGACGGGAAGGACGCTCAGGGCGGTAACGAGGGCTGAGAGGAACGTTTAATTCCCTGCAGCATCTGCCCGGTGATGGAGCTGGAAGATCACCCGAAGGACGTCCTGAAGGCGCCTCTCGGGGCGTCGTTAATGACGAAATATTTTGGTTTAAATCTTTGGAATTTAGGGGGAAAAAATTACAGTATTTCCACCAATTTTATTTCCAATAAAAGTCGAGGGAATGACGTGTTTTAAATCGTTTCAGCAGTGCAGGGATGTTCCTGGGCTTCCCCCCAGGGCAGTGTGGTGCTTGTGCTGGAGTTCTCGCACTCACTCAACTCGCACCCCAGATTTGGGCAGGTAAATGTGGTTTTTAGGGTGTCCCAGGCAAATCCGCCGGCGGCCGCGGGCTCTGCCAACCCTCCGGAAAACCAGCCCGGGGAACCACTTCCAAAAGCCACGGGAGGAAGGGGAAACGTGGATGTGGCCGGTTGGAACCGGGGCGGGGCTGCTGGACCCTCGGGATGGGCAGAACTGGGGGAGAAAGGGGGGAAAAGTTACCCTGGAGGGGGATTCGACTGCTGGTCAGGGGTTATGCCACCCTGGAGGGACTCAAAACCACTTGGCCGAGGGTTATCCCACCCTGGAGGAACTCAGAACCACCTGGACAAGGGTTATCCCACCCTGGAGGGGCTCAAAACCACCTGGACAAGGGTTATCCTATCCCTGAGGGACTCAAAACCACCTTGACAGGGGTTATCCCACCCTGGAGGGGCTCAGAACCACTTGGACAAGGGTTATCCCATCCTTGAGGAACTCAAAACCACCTGGCCAGAGGTTATCCCACCCCTGAGGGACTCAAAACCACTTGGCTGAGGGTTATCCCACCCTGGAGGGACTCAAAAACCACCTTGACAGGGGTTATCCCACTCCTGAGGGACTCAAAACCACTTGGCCGAGGGTTATCCCACCCCTGAGGGGCTCAAAAACCACTTGGACAAGGGTTATCCCACCCTGCAGGGGCTCAAACCCACCTGGACAGGGGTTATCCTGCCCCTGAGGGACTCTAAAAATGCTTGGCCAGGGGTTATCCCACCCTGGAGGGACTCAAAAACCACCTGGCTGAGAGTTATCCCATCCTTGAGGAACTCAAAACCACTTGGCCGAGGGTTATCCCACCCTGCAGGGGCTCAAAACCACCTGGACAGGGGTTATCCTACCCCTGAGGGACTCTAAAAACATTTGGCCAGGGGTTATCCCACCCTTGAGGGACTCAAAACCACTTGGCTGAGGGTTATCCCACCCTGGAGGGGCTCAATAACCACCTGAATAAGGGTTATCCCACCCTGGAGGAACTCAAAAACCACCTGGCTGAGAGTTATCCCATCCTTAAGGAACTCAAAACCACCTGGCCAGGGGTTATCCCACCCTGGAGGGGCTCAGAACCATTTGGCCAGGGGTTATCCCACCCCTGAGGGGCTCAAAAACCATCTGGCCAGAGGTTATCCCATCCTTGAGGGGCACTAAAAACATTTGGTAAGGGTTATTCCACCCCTGAGGGGCTCAGGTAATGGTTGGTCAAGGATCATCTAGCTCTTGAGGGGACTCAGCACTTGGCCAGGGGTTATCTCACCCCGGAGGGGCTCAAAAACCATCTGGACAAAGGTTATCCCACCCTGGAGACGGACTCAAATGTTGCCCAAGGATCATCCCACCACTGAAGGACTCAGATGTTGGCCAAGGGTGACCCCACCCTTGAGGGGCTCAGGTGAGGGTTGGCCGAGGGTCATCCCACCCCGATGGACTCCAGGGCTGCCCGAGGGGTCTCCAGGCTCGTGTTCCTGCAGCTGGACCCCCTCCCACCCGGAAAGGACCCCGAATGAAGGAACCCGAGTGAAAAGCCTCTCGTTTCTCCAAGGTGGAGATTTTAATCCCGCCGGCTCTCCCCGCGATCCCAGAGCAGCCCTCCATGGGGAGGAGCTGGAGAAAAACCAGTTCATCCCTTCTCCCTGGGTGGGTGGGGGATCCCGATTTCCAAACGGCCCCCGCCGCCCCTCGGGAAGGCACCGGGAGCCTCCCGGGACGAGAGAGAGAGAGAGAAGGGAGGATGTGCCGAGTCAGCCGGAGCGATGATGATGATGCCGCGCTGCTGACCGCGCTCGGCGCCCGCAGATAAGACGCCCCCAGCTCGAGTCACTCTGACGTCTCCAGACGAGATGTGCAGATTATCCCCAGCCCGGAGCCGGGCTCGGCCTCCTCCCGGGGTTTAGAACCCGACCGGCAGCCCCGGCCGAGCCCTCGGAGATCTCTTGCGAAAGGAGCTGCGGCAGCAGAATCGGAGGCACCGGCGAGGGAGGGAGGGAGGGAGGGAGGAGGAGAGGAAAGTGTGAACTCGGCAGAAAGAAACGAGCCGGGCCCCGGCTCCGCCGGGGAGGTGTCGCAAGGACTCCCCAAAACTGCCCCAACGCCGCGTAAAGTTCGCTGTAAAAGCTTGGGAGAAAGGCGCTCTTTAAAAACTGGGCACCGGAGCTGGTGATTAAGCACCAGAACAGGTGATTAAGCACCAGAACAGGTGATTAAGCACCAAAACAGGTGACTCTTGCCCCAAGCCAAACACCGAAGCGCTCCTGGCTCAGCACCAGCTTCTCACAGGCTTTGCCTGCTCAGCATCTTTACTTGGGTCGGACCCAGCGACGTTTCCCGGCTCCAGAGCTCTTGGAAGAGGGGGGAATTCCCTCTTCCAGGAGCCTGTCCTGGACCTCCCCCTGGGTCTGCAGCTTCCTGACCCGCTCTGGGGACACCGGGGCGGCTCCCGGGGGGTTGTTGTGGGACTCCCGATCCGCCTCTGCCAGCGTTTTCTGCCCCTTTGATCTCTCCCCGCGGCGCAGGAGCCGCAGCACAGCTCGGATCAAACGCACCGCCACTCCCCTCCCACCTGCTCCCAATCCTGCTCCGGGAGGGAGGGAAAGAGGGAGGGGAGAGCCCACTGGGGGAGCCGCTCGGCTCTCCAGGGAGCTGACGGGGCCCGGGCTCCCTGACGGGGTTTGGGTTGAATCACCCCCCTTCCCAACCCGCCGCGTTCCCACGGCTGGAAAATCGCGGCTCGTGGCTCTCCGGCGTTCCTGGTGCTCGCATCTTATCCCTGTCCCTTCCCCACTCCCACGGGGCTCCCGCGCTGCCCCCAAAGTCCCCTCCGGGGCAGGAAACTCAGATGAGCCGACAAGGGAGCGTGGCCGCGTCTGCTCCCGCCTCCCGCGGCCGATTCCCACCCGCGATCGGCTCTTTGGGATCTCCCCCCGGTTCAGGCCACGAGGCACTGGGAACGTTCCCTCCCAGATCCCGGGATTTGCTGTTGGGGGTTTCAGCGGAGCCTTCCAAAAAGGATCAGGAATCCCAGGGATTTTGGGATTTCCCGGAGCTGGTGAGACGTGACGTGGGCAGTGAAGCCCCTCGGAGGCAGAGCCCTAAAAATCGGGACGGGGCAGCCTGAACCCCCTCAAGGACTGGCGGGGAAGGTGCTGGACCAACCCCCCCCTCCCCTCCCCGCGCTGGAGGTTTCCAAACCCGACGATTGCGGTGGAAACGACTCCCCGGGGGTTCCAGGGATGAGCTGGGTGCGTTCCCTAAATCGGGGGACGCCCCCCAAAAATTGGGCAGCCTCCCGGATTCCTCCAGTTCGGGGCTCCCGCTGCCACCGAGCGTGGCGTGACGATCACGGTCAGCCCCCAGAGAGAGGGTTGGTGGCTCGGGGTGGGGGCCAAGGGGCATCACCCGAGCTTGGACACCCATCCTGCTCCCTCCCCGCACCTCCGCAGTCCCCTCAAAGCGCAATCACAACACGCTGGGCAGAAGAACGATCACCCCAAAATCCCCCTCCCAGCTCCTCTCCCACCATCACCCCCCCACCATCACCCCCCCGACCTGGGGCAGCCCCCGAAAGCAGCGACACAACGACCCTGGTGAATGTTCTCTGCAGTTTATTGGGAACGGCAACACCGCGGGTGGGGATGGGCAGGGGGAGGAGAGCGGGACAAACGCACGGGGCGTGGGACGCGGACACGGGGACCGAGCGAGTTTTATACACGAGAAACGCCCGAGGCAGCGAGGCGGCGTGGGGTGGGCGGGGGGCGCGGCGGCCCCTCGTGCCGGGCAGCTCCCCGTGCCTCGACGGCGCCGGCATCGCCCCCCACGCCCCGCGTGGCACCGCGGGCCGCGCCGAGCCGGGCGGGGAGGGCGCGGCTCGTCCCACGGAGGGGCTGCTGCGAGTGGGGAGGCTGGGGCTGCTGCCGGCGGGAGGGACGAGGAGCTGCTGCTGGAGCTGCTGCTGGTGCTGGTGGTGCTCGGCGGGGCTCAGAACCGCACCCCCGAGGACTTCACCGAGGTGGTGACGCATCTCCGCACCGAGGACGAGCCCCCGGCGGAGCCGCACATCCTCCCGCTGCCCGAGGAGAAGCCCCCGCCGTGCATCCCCCCGCCCAGCCCGCAGCTGCCGCCGCCGAATCCTCCTCCTCCCATCCCGCTGCCTCCGAATCCTCCTCCCCCCATCCCGCAGCTGCCTCCGAATCCTCCTCCTCCTCCTCCCATCTCGCTGCCGCCGAATCCTCCTCCGATCCCGCCGCCTCTGCCTCCGGAGATGCTGGTCCTGCCCACCACGGCTGCAAGAGAAGCAGAAGGGCAGGTTCTTCACCCGCTCTCCCCAAAAAAAAACGACCCCCCAGAACCCCCCTTCCCGAGGGGAAATACTCACAGACGTTGACGTTGGACATGCTGTCGTTGCAGAGCCTGCCAGGGGAAAAAAAAAATAAAACAAGAAAAAAAACAGGAGCGGGTGAATCCTCTGGGAAGCTCCTGCTTTTTCGGCTGAGAATTTCCCTTCCCCTCTACGTGTTTATGTTCCCTGTTTATATTTTTTTATATTTATATAAAATATATATTCCCTATATATAATATCTATATTATATATATTATAATATATGTATTATAATATATATTATAATATATAATATATATATTATATATATTATAATATATGTATTATAATATATATAATATATATTATATATAGAGAATATATATATAAAATATATATATCATATATATAAAATATATTTATACGTAAATATATATATAAATAAAAATATTTTGTATATATTATACATACATATAAAAAATATATATTCCCTATAGATATTTATTTATATTTCCTTTTTCGGGATTTCCCAGTTGTTCTTTATTTAAAAAAAAAAAAAAAGCGTGACCTGTTCCCTACTTTTTCAGAATTCCCCATATTTTTTTTTAAAAAAGAGCTATTTATTCCCTTTTTTTCTCCACACAGTTTTCTGATTATTCTATAAAGAAATGAGCAAGCGATTTGCTATTTTTCACACAGCTTCCCAATTTTCCTTTGAAGACATGAACAAATTAATCCCTATTTTTTTTTTCCAGAGTTTCCCAACTATCCTTCAAAGAAACGAGCAACCTATTCCCTGGGTTTTTTCGGAGTTTCCCAGTTATTCTTAAAACAAACAAACAAACAAACAAATACCTACTCCCTATATTTTTAGGAGTTTCCTGGTTATTCTGTAAAGAACTGAGCAGCTGATTTCCTATTTTTTCTTTTAGAGTTTCCCAGTTATTCTTTTTAAAAAAACGAACCAAATTTTTTTTTTTTTTTAATTTCCTGGTCATTCTTTAAAGAACTGAGCAGCCGATTTCGTATTTTTTCTTTTAGAGTTTCCCAGTTATTCTTTAAACAACAACAACAACAATTTTCTTTAGGAATTTCCTGATTTCCTTTTTTTTTTTTTTTCAGAGTTTCCCAGCTATTCTTCTTTAAAAAACAAAACAAACAAACAAAGAAAAAACCCACAAAAAAAACAAACCAAAAAACCACAAAAAACCCCAAACAAAAACAAAAAAAAACACAAAAACAAACCAAACCAAAAAAAAAAAAAAAACACACCAAAAAAAACCTTGAAAATTTTGTAAGACAGGAAAACGAACTTCACAAAATTAACGAAATTAATTTGTAATTAAACACGCTTAACTCGTGCTCGCTAATTAGAGCACGGGGGACAACCCCGAGCGCGCATCCCGCGGTTTCACCCGGCCCGTGGCGTCACCGACCCCGCCAAAGGAACGCAAATTTGAGAGGTGACGGAAGGTTAACCTGACCCGGGGAGGGTCTCACCTGTTCTCCTCCCCCTCCAGCAGCTTCCTGTACATGGCGATCTCCACGTCCAGCGCGATCTTGGTGTTGAGCAGCTCCTGGTACTCCTTCAGCAGCCGGGCCAGCTCCTCCTTGTCCTTGCTCAGGGCGCACTCCAGCTCCTCCAGCTTCCTGCGGGCGTCCTTGAGGGCCATCTCGCCCCTCTCCTCGGCCTCGGCGATGGCCGACTGGAGCTGCTGGTTCTGGGGGGGAGAGAAAGGAGAGAAAAGGAGTTTGGGGGGTCCCTCCTGCATGGGAGTTCTACTGGGAGCAGAATCGGAGGGTGGATGGGTGGGATCTGTCAGAGCAGTGCAATTTCCAAGTCCGCCTTTCCCAGCACGGTGCCGTTACCAGGGAGGTGCTGAGGGGCCTTTACCTGCTCCTCTCCTTCCAAATCTCACCCCTGAGACACCAACCAACCCCTCACCTGCTCCTCACCTTGCCAAATCTCATCCCCAAGACATCAAACTAACCCCTTACGTGCTCCTCACCTTGCCAATCTCATCCCTAAGACACCAACCAACCCCTTACCTGTTTCTTCCCTTCTCACTTTCATCCCTGAGACACCACCCACCCAACCCTCTGAGGTGATCAGGGGTCTTTACCTGTTCCTCTCCTTCCCAATCTCATCCCTGAGACACCACCCAACCTCTTACCTGCTCCTCACCTTCCCAATCTCATCCCTGAGGCACCAACCGACCCCTTACCTGCTCCTCACCTTCCCAGTCTCATCCCTGAGACCCCAACCAACCCTGTGAGGTGCTGAGGATCCTTTACCTCTTCCTCTCCATCCCAATCTCATCCCTGACATCACCCAACCCCTTACCTGTTCCTCACCTTGCAATCTCATCCCTGAGACCCCACCACCCAACCCTCTGAGGTGCTGAGGGTCCTGTACCTGTTCCTCTCTTTCCCAATCTCATCCCTGAGACACCAACCAACCAACCCTGTGAGGTGCTGAGGGTCCTTTACCTCCTCCTTTTCTTCTGAGTCTCATCCCTGAGACACCACCCAACCCCTTACCTGCTCCTCACCTTCCCAATCTCATCCCTGAGACACCAACCAACCAACCCTCTGAGGTGATCAGGGGTCTTTACCTGTTCCTCTCCTTCCAAATCTTCTCCCTGAGACACCACCCAACCCCTTACCTGCTCCTCATCTTCCCAGTCACATCCCTGAGACCCCAACCAATCAACCCTGTGAGGTGTCTGAGGGTCCTTTACCTGCTTCTTGACGTTCTCGATCTCCGCCCGCAGCCTCTGCACGTTCCTGGTGAGCTCCTGGATCTCCATCTTGGTGTTCCTCAGGCTGTCCCCGTGTTTCCCCGCCGTGTTCTGCAGCTCCTCGTACTTGAGGGGGGCAAAGGGGACCCATCAGGGGCAGGACCCAGCACGGGTTTGGGTGGCTGGGACAGCGGGGACCGTCCCAGGGGTGCTGATCCCACCCCGAGAGCTCACCCTGCTCTGGTACCAGGCCTCGGCCTCGGCCCGGCTGCTCTGGGCGATCTGCTCGTACTGGCGCCGGACCTCCTCGATGATGCTGTCCAGGTCCAGGTGCCGGTTGTTGTCCATGGACACCACCACGGACAGGTCCCTGCTGATGCTCTGCATCTGGGACAGCTCCTGTGGGGACAGCCCCGGGGATCAGAGGGGCCAGGGAAGAGCAGCAGCTCCCGGGGCGGCCTCTCCACACCAAACCCGCCCGGCCTTGGTGTCCTCACCCACCACACCCTCCCCAAAACATCACCCCAGGGGGAGGGAGGGCTCCTACCTCCTCGTAGATGGCCCTCAGGAAGTTGATCTCGTCCGTCAGAGCTCCCACCTTGGCCTCCAGCTCCACCTTGGTCATGTAGGCACAGTCCACGTCCTGAGGGAAGGATCCCACCAGTGACCAACACTTCCCTCCCATCCTGGGAAGGCGGTGGCATCCCCAGGGAACTGGTGGCACCCCCAGGGAGCTGATGGCATCCCCAGGGAACTGGTGGCACCCAGGGGAGCTGATGGCACCCCCAGGGAGCTGGTGGCACCCAGGGGAGCTGGGGGCACCCCAGGGAGTTGGGGACACCCCCAGGGAGTTGGGGACACCCCAGGGAGGTGGGGGCACCCCTAGGGAGTTGGTGGCACCCACGGGAGCTGGTGGCATCCCAGGGAGTTGGGGACACCCCCAGGGAGTTGGGGACACTCCCAGGGAGCTGGTGGCATCCCCAGGGAGCTGGTGGCATCCCAGGGAGCTGGTGGCACCCAGGGGAGCTGGTGACACCCCAGGGAGCTGGTGGCATCCTGAGGGAACTGGTGGCATCCCAGGGGAGCTGGTGACACCCCAGGGAGCTGGGGGCACCCAGGGGAGCTGGTGGCATCCCCAGGGAGCTGGTGGCACCCCCAGGGAGCTGGTGGCACCCCCAGGGAGTTGGGGACACCCAGGGGAGCTGGGGGCACCCCAGGGAGTTGGGGACACCCCCAGGGAGCTGGTGGCACCCAGGGGAGCTGGTGGCACTCAGGGGAGCTGGGGGCATCCCCAGGGAGTTGGTGGCACCCACGGGAGCTGGGGTCACCCCCAGGGAGCTGGTGGCACCCAGGGGAGTTGGGGCATCCCCAGGGAGCTGGGGACACTCCCAGGGAACTGGTGGCCTCCCCAGTGAGCTGGTGACACCCCCAGGGAGCTGGTGGCATCCTCAGGGAGTTGGGGACACCCTGGGGAGCTGGGGACACCCCCAGGGAACTGATGGCACCCCACTGCTCCCGTCCCCCCCCACTCACCTTCTTCAGCACCACGAACTCGTTCTCGGCCGCCGTGCGCCGGTTGATCTCCTCCTCGTACCTGTGAGGGCACAGGGCAGGGGTGGCACCCTCAGCACCCTCATTCTTCACCTCAGGGGGGTCTCCTGGGTTGTCCCAGCTCCCCTGGGTGGTCCCACCCCGTCTCCTCCCCGGGGCACTCACTTGCTCTTGAACTCCTCCACGTACTGCCGCATGTTCTGCAGCTCCGACTCCAGCTGCCCCCGCTGCCCCAGCAGGTTCTCCAGCCGCCTCCTCAGGTTCTGGATGTAGCTCTCAAAGATCACCGTCAGGTCCTTCCTCGGCCCCGACGGCCCCTGCTGCTGCAGCAGCTCCCACTTGGTGGACAGGACCTTGTTCTGCTGCTCCAGGAACCGCACCTGAACCCAACCACCAGGCCGTGTGAGACATTCCCGCCGGGATTATCCCGCTGCTCCGACCTCCCGGGAGCTCTGGGAGCCCGAGGGGGAGTCGTTCTCCAAACCCTCACCTACGGCTCATTCAGGCACCCAGGTTGCTCAAGCGCGTGAGAAGCGTTATTAAAATCATTACTCATTAAACAATTAAACTTTGAGTCATCCTGGACTTCTCCCTGTGGGACTCGGAGGTGTTGGCAGATGAAATTCACCCCAGTTTTCCATCGGGGTCGGGCTTTGCCATCAACTTTCCAACAGTGAAGCCAAAGAGGCTTTTCATTCCCCACCTGTCCCGAAATCCTCTCAGGAGGGGTTTTGCTACTCCCCCAGTCCCTATTTGAGGTGGGAATGAATCCCAGAGAGGTGTTTTTAATGCTCTGAAGTGCCTGGGGTCAGGCTTGGAGGAGAAAAGTCTCGCTCCAGAGCAGAGCCCAGCAGGGAGAACTCTCAGAGCAACCAATTTACGACGATGACGGAGTCAACCAGAGTCGACCCAGCTCGAGGAGCCCCCCCAGAAGGTCCTGCAGGTGTTCCCTTTCATCCTCCACCGACACAGAACCTCTTCTGTTGCTCGTTAAAACCCGGCTAATCACAACTTGCGGCTCTGGGAACTCCAACTCTTGTTGGGAAGCCAAAACAAAAGAATAAAATCCCCGCTTCCACAGCCCGGGGAAGCCACCTGAGATGCCTCCTCCGAAAGGAATAAAGGAAGGAAGGAAGAAAGGAAGGAAGGAAAGAGAAACCTGGCCTAGACCCTCACCTTGTCGATGAAGGAGGCGAACTGGTTGTTGAGGGTCTTGATCTGCTCCTTCTCCTGGGTTTTCACCTGCTGGATCTGGGGGTCGATCTCCACGTGCACGGGCCGGAGCAGGCTGGGGTCGACCTGCACCGGCTGGATCCCGCCGGGGAAGCCGGCGCCGCCGAAGCCGCCCATCCCACCGCCCATCCCACCGCCTATACCGCCACCAAAGCCCCCCATGCCTCCACCACCGCCCCCCACGCCACCGCCAAAGCCCCCCATGCCTCCGCCCAGGCCCCCCATGCCCATCCCACCGCCAAAGCCGCCCATCCGGCCCCCGTAGCCGCCCCCATAGCAGCCCCCACTGGCCACCCTCCGGCCGCCCCCCATGCTGTGCAGGCTCCTGCTGCTGAAGCCCCCGCAGTGCCCTCCTCCTCCTCCTCCTCCTCCTCCTCCTCCTCCTCCTCTCCTCCTGCTCCCCGGCACGAGGAGTAGGAGCTGTAGCTGATCCTGCTGTGGCCGCCGCCGCCCCCGAATCCTCCCCCGATGGCGGAGCAGGAGCTGAAGCCTTTCCTGCCTCCCATCCCAAAGCTCCTGCAGGCGGACTGGCGGGACATGGTCGGCTTTTTCCCGGGTGGAATTAAAATCCCAGAGGGAGTTGAAGGCAGAGAGAAGTGCTCGGAGTCTCCTCTGGCTCCAGCGGCTCCGGGAATTCCCTTTTATCCGCTCGCAGGGGTGGGCCGGGCGTGCTGGTGGAAAGCAATTTGGGGTTTTCATCAGCACCCCGGGGGGGTTGTTGACAGATTTTTTTTTTTTTTTTTGGTGAAGCTTTGCCATATTTGGGGCTGCCCAGGAACACGCCCTGCAATCGGGAGGGGAATTAAAAGCCGAGCATCCAGGCAGGTCCCTCCGTGACTCAGTGGGCTCCCCTATCTTTATGGAATCTCGGAAAGAACGCTCCGTCCCTTTTTTCCAAGCCCCTCATTGGATCCCCGGCCCTGACTCCCCAATAACTCCAGATAAAGATCTGCCCCTCCAATCAAAAAAAAAAAAAAAAATCCCAACTCATATTGAGGCTTTCACAACTCCCCCCCCAAACACGCCCTAAATCCGCTTTTTATTTGTCAAATCGCCCTTTGGCGTTTTCGGGAGACGTTTCCCAATCCAAACTCACAAGATTTGAGGAGACTCAGCAGATTTTCCCGCTGAGGGGGGGAAGGACCTCGCGGTGTCACCGTGATGGGAGTGCCTTCCACCCCCGGGATTGAGGTCCCTCCACCTCGATCTTCCCAAATCTGGGATAACCCTCTGGAGGATGCTGGAGCAGAGGGAAGAGGGTGGCTGGGATCATCCCCTGCCTCCTGATGGTCTGAGGGACACAGGGAATCATCACCAACCCCGGGAGGGACCGAGGGACGCGTCAGGAACCCACCAGTGCCGGGGACAGACGGACAGCTCGAGGTGCTGAGGGGGCTCCTGCTGCTCAGGGCGATTCCACAACCTCTCATTTACCAGGTTTTTTTTCCCCAAAAATGACACAGGAAAACCAGTTGGGAGCCAGAGGCGAAGGATGAACCTCTGGGTTCCAAATATTCGGGAAGGGAGGGGGGAAGGAGGGAGGGATGTGCTCGAGAAACGTGTTTTGGGTGGGACACCTCTGAAATAAAGAAACCTCTCTTTTTTTTAATTGAATGTAAATATTTTTAATTCATTAATTCGTTAATTCATTAATTCATTAATTCATTAATTCATTAGTTCATTAATTCATTAATTCATTCATTCATTAATTCATTAATTTAGAAAATGCTTGATGATTCTGCTGGGTGGAGTTCCCCCCCCCAAAAAAAAAAGAAAGGCAGATTCTCATCTGTGCTCATTAAAATCAAACTGAGCCCGTAAATATTACCTAAGAGGCCTCCTGAAGGTTTTAATCTGTCTGAATGCTATCAATTAAAAGCGTGATTAATTTAATTAATTCATTAAATGGGCAGTTAATTTGCTCGTTATCCTAAATAGCACCAGCGCGAGTCAGGGAGAAGGGACAGGAAAATGCACATTGGGGCCTTTCAGGGGGTTTAAAACATGAATTTGAGGCCAGTCAAAAGACCTTAAGTGGACAGGGACCTTCAGGAGGAATTTTTGGGGTCTTTTAGGGTGTAGGAGAGGGTAAAACGTCACCCTGGAGGGGGACTCAGGTGTTGGCCAGGGGTTACCCCACCCCTGAGGGACTCAAAACCATCTGGACCAGGGTTATCCCACCCTGGAGGGGCTCAAAACCACCTGGCCAGGGGTTATCCCACCCCTGAGGGACTCAAAACCACCTGACCAGGGGTTATCCCACCCCTGAGGGATTCAAAACCATCTGGACAAGGGTTATCCCACCCTGAGGGACTCAAAACCATCTGGACAAGGGTTATCCCACCCTGGAGGGGCTCAAACCCACCTGATCAGGGGTTATCCCACCCCTGAGGGACTCAAAACCACCTGGCCAGGGGTTATCCCACCCCTGAGGGACTCAAAACCACCTGGACAGGGGTTATCCCACCCCTGAGGGACTCAAAACCACCTGGACAGGGGTTATCCCACCCCTGAGGGACTAAAACCATCTGGACAAGGGTTTATCAACCCTGAGGGGCTCAAAAACCACCTGGACAAGCGTTATCACACCCTGGAGGGGCTCAAAACCACCTGGACAGGGGTTATCCCACCCTGGAGGGGCTCAAAACCACCTGACCAGGGGTTATCCCACTCTTGGGGGCTCAAGTCCTAGTTGACCAAGGGTTGTCCCACTCCTGAGGGATTCAAAGACCGCTTGGACAAGAGTCATCCCACCCTTGAGGCACTCAGGTAATGGTTGGCCAAGGCTTTTCCCGCCCTTGAGGGGCTCAAAAAATACTTGGCCAGGGACCATCCCACCACTGATGGACTCAAGAGTTGGCCAAGGGTCATCCTACTACTGGACACTCAAGGGTTGGCCAAGGGTCATCCCACCACTGGACACTTAAGGGTTGGCCAAAGTTCATCCCACCCCAATGGATTTGATGGTTGGCCAAGGGTCATCCCACCCTTGAGGGGGACTCAAGGATTGACCAAGGGTCATCCCACCCCCATGGACTTGATGGTTGGCCAAGGGTCATCCTACCCTGATGGACTCAACAGTTGGTCAAGGGTCATCCCATCCTTGAGGGGGACTCAAGGATTGACCAAGGGTCATCCCACCCCCATGGACTTGATGGTTGGCCAAGAGTCATCCTACCCTTGATGGACTCGGTGGTTGGCCAAGGGTCATCCTACTACTGGACACTCAAGGGTTGGCCAAGGGTCATCCCACCACTGGACACTCAAGGGTTGGCCAAGGGTCATCCTACACCCATGGACTCAAGTCCTGGATGACCAAGGTTTATCCCCACCCGTGAGGCCAAGGGTCATCCCACTCTGATGGACTCAACAGTTGGCCAAAGGTCATCCTACCCTGATGGACTTAAGTCCTGGTTGGCCAAGGGTCATCCCACCCTTGAGGGGGTCCCACGGTTGGCCAAAGGTCATCCCACCACTGATGGACTCCGTGGTTGACCAAGGGTCATTCCACCACTGGACACTCAAGAGTTGGCCAAGGATCATCCAACCCTGATGGACTTGATGGTTGGCCAAGAGTTATCCCACCTTGAAAGCCTCAACATCTGGCTGAGGGTTCTCCAGACGTGTGTTCCTGCCCCTGGAGAACGGGCAGCACCCCCCCAGCAAGGAGGGGACACCCTCCCTCTGGAAAGGAACCCAGAGGGTCCCACTCCTCAGTTCCCACCCCCTGAGCAGAGTTAAGCTCTCCAGATCCTCCCTTAACCCTCTTGGAGGCTCAGGATGGCTCAGCCTCCCTCCAGCCGGAGAAACCAGGACGTCCCTCCTGCCTTGGCCTCCCTCCAACTGGAGAAACCAGGACATCCCTCCTGCCTTGGCCTCCCTCCAGGCTGCCAAACGTGTGGCACGAAGCCACCAGAGTGTCCCCCGTGGTGGCTCCACGGAGAGAGAGGGGAAGGATGTGCCGAGTCAGCTGATAAATCAGCGCCCGCAGATAAGACTGGAGCCCCAGCCCGGGCGGCTCTGACGTCTCCAGACGAGATGTGCAGATTATCCCCGGGCTCAGCCTCCTCCCGGGGTGACCCTCGGCACCAAACCGAGCCCTGGGAGCTCTGGCTGGAGGGGCTGAAGGCGGGAGGATCAGGGGATGGGGGGTGGGAACTCAGCAGGGAAAATGGGGGTGGACAACGAGCCGGGCTCAGGCTCCACGTCCCGCAGAGCCAACCGAGCTCCCGCCCCGGATCTCACATGGAAAAGCTGCTGCAGCGGCTCCTCAGAGCGGCTCTGGGGCCGGGGAGAAACACGGAGTTAAAATTGGGCACCGAGGCAGGTGATTCAGCACCAGAACAGGTGATTAAGCACCAAAACAGGTGACTCTTGCCCCAAGCCAAACACCGGAGCGCTCCTGGCTCAGCACCAGCTTCTCAGAGCCTTCTCAGCGTCTTCTGTTCGGGCCAAACCCAGCCCTGTTCCCATGCCCGGGCACTCCTGGGCTTCCAAGGGAGTAGAATTCCCTCTTCCAGGTGTAAGATTCCCTCTTCCAGCTGTAGGATTCCCTCTTCCAAGAACCCTCGTAGCCGTTTCCCGTTGCCTTTCCCAGATTTCTCCCCTGGCTCTGCAGCTTCCTGACCCGCTCTGGGGACACCGGGGCGGCTCCCGGGGGGTTGTTGTGGGACTCCCGATCCGCCTCTGCCAGCGTTTTCTGCCCCTTTGATCTCTCCCCGCGGCGCAGGAGCCGCAGCACAGCTCGGATCAAACGCACCGCCACTCCCCTCCCACCTGCTCCCAATCCTGCTCCGGGAGGGAGGGAAAGAGGGAGGGAAGAGCCCACTGGGGGAGCCGCTCGGCTCTCCAGGGAGCTGACGGGGCCCGGGCTCCCTGGCGGGGTTTGGGATGAATCACCCCCCTTCCCAGCCCGCCGCGTTCCCACGGCTGGAAAATCGCGGCTCGTTTTCCCCCCCACCCCTCCCCGGGGGCGGTTCGTGGGTGACGGAGCCGGGCCGAGCGCCAGGGGACAAGGGGTTTGGTCAACACCCACGCCCCACGTCCTGCTGCCCTCCCAGCGCTGCCCACGGGACCGCCACGGCCCCCACTTCTCCTTCCTCCGGCGCAGGATCAAAGCCTCCTCCACCTGGAGCTGCTCCAAGGGGGAATGTCGGGAGTTGGGGGCTCGACTTTCCAGGGCAAGGTGTCCCCTCCCACGGCAGGGGTTTGGATTGGGGTGATCTTTAAGGTCCTTTCCAACCCCAAACCGTGCCACGATCCCATGACTCTCCCAGCTCACCCCCGGGGTGCGGGTTTGTGGCTCCGGGTGGGGGCCAAGAGGCGTCGTCCCCCCCCCTCCCCCCGAGCTTGGACACCCGCCCTGCTCCATCCCCGCACCTCTGCAGATCCCTCCAGGCCCAGGGACGACCCCTAATTTCCCACCCACCATCACCAAACCCCCCGAAGCAGCGACACAACGACCTTGTGAATGTTCTCTGCGGTTTATTGGGAACGGCAACACCCCGGGGGGAGGGCAGCGAGGCTGGGGGGTGCGGGTGGGTGGAACGGGAGGTGGGGACATCTCGTGCCCCGTCGCGGGGTGGGCTGGAGGGTTTGTTCTCCTCGCAGACAGCCCGGGGGGGTCGTGTGCGAGGCGTCCCAGGGGTCACCGGGAGCGGGACGAGCGGAGCGGCGGCCGCAGCTCCCGGCCGAGAGAAGCCCCCCGAGGTCCCACCCTGGGCCGGCCCGGCCCCCGGCCACCTCCCGAGACGCCCCCTCGCCGAGGGACGAGCCCCGCTGGCCCCACACCCTTCCCGGGGGGAGCAGCGGGATGGACCCCGCCGGGAGCGCGTCCCCGAGGGACGCGGGGCGGGAGGGGAGAGCGGGACACGCGAGTTTTATACACGAGAAATGCCCGAGGTAGCGAGGCGGCGTGGGGTGGGCGGGGGGCGCGGCGGCCCCTCGTGCCGGGCAGCTCCCCGTGCCCCGACGGCGCCGGCATCGCCCCCCACGCCCCGCGTGGCACCGCGGGCCGGGCCGAGCCGGGCGGGGAGGGCGCGGCTCGTCCCACGGAGGGGCTGCTGCGAGTGGGGAGGCTGGGGCTGCTGCCGGCGGGAGGGACGAGGAGCTGCTGGTGGTGCTGGTGGTGCTCGGTGGGGCTCAGAACCGCACCCCCGAGGACTTCACCGAGGTGGTGACGCATCTCCGCACCGAGGACGAGCCCCCGGCGGAGCCGCACATCCTCCCGCTGCCCGAGGAGAAGCCCCCGCCGTGCATCCCCCCGCCCAGCCCGCAGCTGCCGCCGGCGAAGGCGCTCCCTCCTCCGCCGCCGCACATCCCTCCTCCCATCCCTCCTCCCATCCCGCTGCCGCCGCCGAATCCTCCTCCCATGCCGCCCACTCCGAATCCTCCTCCCCGGCCGCTGCCGCCGCCGAATCCTCCTCCCATCCCGCCGACTCTGCCGCTGGTCACGGTGGTCCTGCCGACCACGGCTGCAAGAGAAGAGCAGGTTAACATTCCCTTGCCCAATCCCGGGCTCTGTCTCCCCCAAAATCCCCATCTGGAGGTATTTTTGGGGGTCCCCCCCTCTTCCCCCGAGGGGAAATACTCACAGACGTTGACGTTGGACATGCTGTCGTTGCAGAGCCTGCCGGGGGAATGGGAAGGGTTTAATTAGCCGGGAAAAGAGAGGGGGTGAAAAGCTTCCAAGTGTGGGGTTGTTGTCCTGTCACTGCCCCCCGGTTCATCCCCCTCAGCCACTTGGGAATCACTAAAGGGTTTCAGGAGGGGATTGGCAATCCCTCTTTTTGATGAGCCTCCAGGTTTGAGGTTCATTGAAAAATTGGGCACCTGACAGGAGGGGAGTGGCAGTTCCACCACCTGCAGTGACCCAGTGATGGGTCCTGACCCCTCAAAACATCCCAAATCCCCTTTACAATCAGGTTCCTCCAGGTTTTTGAGGTTCACTAAAATGGGCACCTGACAGGGAGGGGAGCAGCAGTTCCACCCCCTGTACTGACCCAGTGATGGGTCCTGACCCCTCAAAACACCCCCCCAGAGCAACCAATCCCAACATCCACCCTCTTTACCCCAAATCCTCTTTATGATGAGGCTCCTCTGGGTTTTTGAGGTTCACTAAAATTGGGCACCTGACAGGAGGGAGTGGCAGTTCCACCACCTGTACTGATCCAGTGATGGGTCCTGACCCCAAAATACCCCCCAGAACACCAACCCCAATATCCACCCCTTTTACCCCAAATCTCCTTTACAATCAGGTTCCTCCAGGTTTTTGAGGTTCATTAAAAAGTGGGCACCTGACAGGGAGGGAGTGGCAGTTCCACCACCTGTACTGGTCCAGTGATGGGTCCTGACCCCCTCAAAACAACATCCCCCAGAGCAACCAATCCCAACATCCATCCTCTTTACCCCAAATCCCCTTTACAATCAGGTTCCTCCAGGTTTTTGAGGTTCATTAAAATTGGGCACCTGACAGGGAGGGAGTGGCAGTTCCACCACCTGTACTGGTCCAGTGATGGGTCCTGACCCCTCAAAACACCCTCCCAGAGCAACCAATCCCAACATCCACATTTTTATCCCAGAGAAATGGCCTGGCCTTGCCTGGGTGTCCATCCCATCCCACCCCACCCCAGAGCTCAGCCCTCACCTGTTCTCCTCCCCCTCCAGCAGCTTCCTGTACATGGCGATCTCCACGTCCAGCGCGATCTTGACGTTGAGCAGCTCCTGGTACTCCTTCAGCAGCCGGGCCAGCTCCTCCTTGTCCTTGCTCAGGGCTGCCTCCAGCTCCTCCAGCTTTATCCTGGCATCCTTGAGGGCCATCTCGCCCCTCTCCTCGGCCTCGGCGATGGCCGATTGCAGGTGATGGTTCTGGAGGGGTGGGAAACGGGAACTGTCTCTGGTTTTGTCACTCAGGGTCAGCCCTGGGACCCTCCAGTGGGGAATTGCAGAGGGGAGAGGAGAAACAGCTACAGGAGGTGGACTCAGGGGGGTGATTGGAAGTTTCTGGCCCTTTCAGGGTGGTTCATGAGCCAACCTGCTGGCACCACGCCCTGAGACACCACAGGACCCTTCACCTGCTCCTTCAGCTTCTCAGTCCTATCCCTGAGACACCACCCAACCCCTTACCTGCTTCTCACCTTATCAGTCCTATCCCTGAGACACCACCCAACCCCTTACCTGCTCCTTCAGCTTCTCAATCCCATCCCTGGGACACCACCCAACTCCTTACCTGCTCCTTCAGCTTCTCAACATCATCCCCAAGACCCCACCCAACCCTTACCTGCTTCTTCACCTTCTCAATCCCATCCTTTGAGACATCACCCAACCCCTACCTGCTGCTTCACCTTCTCCATCTCATCCCTGAGACACCACCCAACCCTTTACCTGCTCCTTCATGTTCTTGATCTCATCCCTGGGACACCACCCGACCCTTTACCTGCTTCTCACCTTATCAATCCTATCCCTGAGACACCACCCAATCCCTTCACCTGCTCCTTCAGCTTCTCAATCCCATCCCTGAGACACCACCTGCTCCTTCATGTCCTTGATCTCATCCCTGAGACATCAACCAACCCCTACCTGCTCCTTCAGCTTCTCAACATCATCCCCAAGACCCCACCCAACCCCTTACCTGCTTCTCACCTTCTCAATCCTATCCCTGAGACACCACACGACCCTTCACCTGCTCCTTCAGCTTCTCAGTCCTATCCCTGAGACACCACCCAACCCCTTACCTGCTCCTCACCTTCTCCATCTCATCCCTAAAACCCCACCCAACCCTGTGAGGGTCTGTGGGTCCTTTACCTCCTCCTCTTCTTCTGAGTCTCATCCCTGAGACCCCACCCAACCCTGGGAGGGTCTGAGGGTCCTTTACCTGCTCCTCACCTTCCCAATCTCATCCCTGAGACATCAACCAACCCCTTACCTGCTCCTCACCTTCCCAGTCTCATCCCTGAGACATCAACCAACCAACCCTCTGAGGTGCTGAGGGGCCTTTACCTCCTCCTCTTCTTCCCAGTCTCATCCCTAAAACGTCATCCAACCTCTTACCTGCTCCTCATCTTCCCAATCTCATCCCTGAGACCCCACCCAACCCTCTGAGGTGCTGAGGGTCCTGTACCTGCTCCTCGGCTTCCCAATCTCATCCCTGAGACACCAATCAACCAACTCTGTGAAATGTTGAGGGTCCTTTATCTCCTCCTCTTCTTCTGAGTCTCATCCCCAAGACATCAAACCAACCCCTTATGTGCTCCTCACCTTCCCAATCTCATCCCTGAGACATCAACCAACCAACCCTGTGAGGTGCTGAGGGTCCTTTACCTCCTCCTCACCTTCACAATCTCATCCCTAAAACCTCATCCAACCTCTTACCTGCTCCTCATCTTCTCAGTCTCATCCTTGAGACCCCACCCAACCCTGTGAGGTGCTGAGGGTCCTGTACCTGCTCCTCACCTTCCCAATCTCATCCCTGAGACACCACCCAACCTCTTACCTGCTCCTCTCCTTCTCCATCTCATCCCTAAAACCCCACCCAACCCCGTGAGGTGCTGAGGGTCCTTTACCTGCTCTTCACCTTCCTAATCTCATCCCTGAGACCCCACCCCACCCAACCCCGTGAGGTGCTGAGGGTCCCGTACCTGCTTCTTGACGTTCTCGATCTCCACCCGCAGCCTCTGCACGTTCCTGGTGAGCTCCTGGATCTCCAGCTTGGTGTTCCTCAGGCTGTCCCCGTGGCGCCCGGCCGTGCTCTGCAGCTGCTCGTACTGGGGGGTAAAGGGGACAGGAGGGGACCCATCAGGGGGGTTTTGGCACCGGTTTTGTGGCTTGGGGGACACCACGAGGACCCAACACTGGAGGGACGCCCAGATGGGGGACAGAGGGGGTGTTGGGAGCCCAAAAATGGGGGTTGGGGCTCTGAAATTGGTCTTGATCCCACGGGGGTGGGAGGGGGATAAAAGCCTTGGACAGGTGGGTTTGGGCCCCTCGAGGGTGGGGTGAGCCCAGGCCAGGTGTTGAGTCCTTCAGGGTTGGGAGAACCCTTGGAAAATCATTCCCTGAGTCCCTCAGGGGTGGGAGAACCCTTGGAAAATCATTCCCTGAGTCTCTCAGGTTTGGGAGAACCCTTGGAAAATCATTCCCTGAGTCTCTCAGGGGTGGGAGAACCCTTGGAAAATCATTCCCTGAGTCCCTCAGGAGTGGGGTGACCCTTGGAAAATCATTCCCTGAGTCCCTCAAGGATGGGGTGACCCTGGGCCAAGGATTGAGTCCTTCAGGGTTGGGAGAACCCTTGGAAAATCATTCCCTGAGTCCCTCAGGGGTGGGAGAACCCTTGGAAAATCATCATCTGAGCCCCTCAGGGGTGGGAGAACCTTGGAAAATCATCACCTGAGTCTCTCAGGGATGGGAGAACCCTTGGAAAATCATTCCCTGAGTCCCTCAGGGGTGGGAGAACCTTGGAAAATCATTCCCTGAGTCCCTCAGGGGTGGGAGAACCTTGGAAAATCATCATCTGAGTCCTTCAGGGCTGGGATAACCCTTGGAAAACCATTACCTCAGTCCCTTAAGGGTGGGATAACCCTTGGAAAATCAACACCTGAGTCCCTCAAGGGACCCTTGGTCACCTCTTTGAGTCCATGAGGGTTGGGAGAACCCTTGGCCAACCACCAAGTCACCCTCAAGGGTGGAGAATCCTTGGCTAAGCATGGCTTGAGTCCCTCAGGGGTGGGATAATCCTTGGAAAATCATCACCTGAGTCCCTCAGGAGTAGGAGAATCCTTGGGAAAACCCTTGGAAAATCATCACCTGGGTCCCTCAGGGGTGGGAGAACCCTTGGAAAATCATCACCTGAGTCCCTCAAGGGACCCTTGGGCACCTCTTTGAGTCCATGAGGGTTGGGAGAACCCTTGGCCAACCACCAAGAATCCTTGGCTGAGCATGGCTTGAGTCCCTCAGGGGTGGGATAATCCTTGGAAAATCATCACTTGACTCCCTCAGGGGTGGGAGAACCCTTGAGAAGTCATCACCTGAGTCCCTCAGGGGTGGAATAACCCTTGGAAAATCATCATCTGAGCCCCTCAAGGATGGGATAACCCCTGGAAAATCACTACCTGAGTCCATCAGGGTTGGGATAACCCTGGGCCAACCTTGAGTCCCCCTCAAAGGTGGACAACCAGCCACACTGCCGAGCCCCCTCCTACCTCCCAAGAAGCGAAGCTGGGCTGGACTTTTCCCCCCCTTAAAGTGCCTTTTTTTTTTTTTGGGGGGGTCATTTTTCCCCCAGAACCCCTTCAGGGGGATGACTCAGATCCCTCAAGAGAAACCCCAACCCCCCCGTTGGGGACACACCCTTTGCCCCACGAGCATCCCCGTTAGGGCCGCCCGGTCGTAAATTAGGGCTAGTTGGTGGTAAATTATTCCCAATTAGCCACCCCAGGAGGTGGGGGGACGGCCTGAGGTGGTGCCAAACCCACCTGGCTCTGGTACCAGGCCTCGGCCTCGGCCCGGCTGCTCTGGGCGATCTGCTCGTACTGGCGCCGGACCTCCTCGATGATGCTGTCCAGGTCCAGGTGCCGGTTGTTGTCCATGGACACCACCACGGACAGGTCCCTGCTGATGCTCTGCATCTGGGACAGCTCCTGTGGGGACAGCCCGGGCAGGGGGGAGAGGCACAGCTTGAAAAAAATCCCACCTGGGATTTTGGGGTGGATCTCCAGCCCCCCGGATCCACCTCGGCCACCCTGGTGTGGCCCCCAGCCCGACTCGGAGCTCGCACCTCCTCGTAGATGGCCCTCAGGAAGTTGATCTCGTCGGTCAGAGCTCCCACCTTGGCCTCCAGCTCCACCTTGGTCATGTAGGCAGAGTCCACATCCTGGAGGGATGGGTAAAAATTAAAAAAAAAACAAAAAACCCAGTGGTGTTTTCCCCTCGGGATTTCCCCTCGGGAATCCTTCGGGATTGTGCTGTTAATCCCAAAGGGGTGGGGGTCGTGGGTGATTCTGCAGCTCGTGTTTATGTAAATGTGTGGAGCTGAAAATAAACAGCATTATCTGCAACTCTGTAAATAGAGAGGTGATTTGGTGTGGGTAATGCTGTTGTAATTGTGTGGGTTTTTGTTGTATAATAATACAATGATGCATAATATATGTTATATATGTTATAATATATAATATGTTGTATAATAATACAATGATGCATAATATATGTTATATATGTTATAATATATAATATGTTGTATAATAATACAATACATAATATATGTTATATATGTTATAATATATAATATGTTGTATAATAATACAACAATACAGAATATATGTTATATATGGTTATAATATATAATATGTTGTATAATAATACAACAATACATAATATATGTTATATATGTTATAATATATAATTTGTTGTATAATAATACAACAATACAGATGTTATATATATTATAATATATAATATGGTGTATAATAATACAATAAGATGTTATATATGGTATAATATATAATTTGTTGTA